>NC_142072.1:8662500-8772500 GCF_059756535.1 Pantherophis guttatus
GATTCTACGTGTTAGGGAATGGCTATTGCCTAACTGGTTGGGTTGGCAATATATATAAACCATCAATGCATGTTTGCAGTCAAAATGTAATGTGTAGCTTTAAGACTGTAATGCTGTATTGCATCATACTGTATTCTGATTGGCTAGCTCTGTAGCCAATGTACTTAAGGGGAAGCTGGAATCATGGCTTGTTTTTCTTATTACATTATTATTGCTACCTCTGCTCCTCTCTGCCTGTTCTCTCTGGATGATCACTGCTTGTTAATTCTACTTGTTGTTTTTCTACTGTTTTACTGATTGTTTTACTGCTGTACTCGTTCCTGTTTGCAACTCCAAAAAGAACTGTTTTATTGCATATGACTACAACAACTACGTAATTTGGAGCTTGAAATCTAAGTAAGCTTCATCTTGCAAGGCTCGTGTCAACCTATCACCTAATACTAATGTGATAATACCTGACCAATAAGGTGGGTTGACTTTCCAAGTCAGCTAATCATTCCACAGCTTACTGCAGGTCACCTTATTTCTGGAGATGCTTTTCTGTTTCAAGTGCTCACCAGTCTGATTCTTATGTCTCTTTCTCTTCAGACTCAAGAATCCAACCGAAATGGAAACTATACAACTGCTCGAGAGAACTCCAGGCTGGCCCGCATATTTATCTATTGGGCAGTTGGCGTCGGGCTCATTTTCTGGACCCTGTACACCATCTTAATTTCACGCAGCTTCTAAGCTTCCAACGGTTAGACATCCAAGTGAAGTCCGTTGGAATATCAGGCATTACATGGGGCTCTTATCCCACAGCTTTACCCAAAAGCCTTAGTTGGGGCTAACGTTGTCGGCATCATTCCATTCATATGCACATGAACTGACTTGATGATCAGCAGTGGAGCATGAGAACTTCAAAGTCTTGCACCTGAGCCAACTTTTAACATTCTGAAAGTTCTCCCTAGCAGTAACCCATCCAACATCAAGTGATAAATCTCATGTGTGATGCAACTCTATGGTATCAAAAGATCTCCAGATGAAGGTCATAGAAGGTCCATTGGCTACCTGGAACAATATCATTTTAGCTAGGGTTATTAGTTTGTTTCTTACATGTGTATAATTTATATTTCTTCTGGCAGTTCAAGATCTAATCTATGGATTTTCCTCTTCCTTTTGTTTATCCCCAAAACAACAATGCTGTGACAGCACACAACCATTCAATCTGCTCTATAGTCAAACGTGAAATTCAATGTGGGTCTTCCCTAGCCAACATCTTAACTACTACTGCTACACCAGACTGGTCCTTCTGTTCAATGAACTGATCAGTTACCTTTGTATTGTCAAGGAAAACAAAGGAATGTTAATGTGAGTTTCAGCCAGTAACAGAATATTTTTTTCATTCATCTGACCATTTTTTCGTTTTATTCTACAGTTGGCCTTTAAACGGTGGGCTTCAAAATGACATTTGAATTAACTTATGTAAGTTTAATTGCAATCAGTTGGATTCAATATCTACTATATATTTGAGCATATCCCCTCTAACATTTCAGCACTATTTTTCCCAGAGGTTTTAGGAACTGCTTCAAGGATCTAACCTAGTGAGGACATTAAATTTCCAGAAGATGTTTGGGACTACAGCTTCCATGATCATTAGCCATTCAAATATCTGGACAGCTCCCATTGCTCTCTAGTGCTCCTAGTGCTAGTCCTAGTGCTCCTATCTAGCCAACCCAGCTTCAACAGTAATTCCCCTCAATATTTCATAGATGAAAACAAGAGATCTTTTACCTTGATCTCTGCATAGCTTGGTCCCTTAAGATTCATGCAAATGAGTGAGATCTGGGCCTGCACTTGAATGGGTTGATTCTGCAAGAGGCTTTCATCAGCTATTTTGGGCACTTCTTGGCACTATATCAATCAATAAATCAATGCTGTAAAACTGCAGTGATTTTTATTTCCCTGGTACATTTTTCAATGAGTTACTTGGATTCTCCACATTGCTAAAAAAAAAGAGAGAGAGAGAAAGTTAAATAACCTTGTTTATATTGAATAGAAAGGAAAATCCTCATTTTTGTACTGCAATGAAGAGCAAATATTCAAATGCCTTAAATATGCTGCGTAGCAACACTCAAAATTCGTCAGATGATGATGACCTGTGCCATAAACTAGACTTAATGAGCACCTAGTTCAACATATTGGAATGCTCCTTAATTTGTTAGATATCGTCTCCCACATACTAACCTTTTATACTGCCCTACACCAGTCAGATCTTCCTATCCCTTCTTTTAATTACTTTTGGACTCTTGATTTTTATATATACTTTAGGTTTTAATACAAGTAGTCTCGGACATAGGACTGGTTGCTTAGTGACTGAAGTTATAATAGACTCCCCCCTCCCAAAGGTACTTAATGACACAGTTCCAAAGCTCAGATGGACATGAGTCACATGACACATTTGGTTGCTCCGCAATTGACCTACATTTACCATTCTTTGACCCACTTGTACCATCACAAGACTGCAATTTACAATGTTCCCCCCCCCCAAAATAGTGATTATTTATCAGTTTTCAGCAAAAGTACCCTATAGCCAGTGGTGGGTTCCTCCCGGTTCGGCCAAGCCGGTAGCAGTGACAATATGACGTCACCGAACCAGTTCTCTTTGTTCGGAAGCTGGGCCCTCACACACACACACACACACACACACACCGTGTTATTCTTACCTTTTATTTGCCCCCCCCAATCTATTCGCTACCTCCCCAGTTGATCGGCTAGAAGGAAAAAAAACTGTTTAAACTCTTGTCACGGGGCTTCAAAGGGCCACCCTACAGCTGATCAGTGTTAAAAGGCAGTGTGGTGGTAGACCAGTGCGGTCGAAAAACAAATGGGTAGACCGGTGCCTCCAAAAACAAATGGGTAAACCAGTCTCTCCAAAAACAAATGAGTAGACCGGTGCCTCCAAAAACAAATGGGTAGACTAGAACACTCCAAGAACAAATGAGTAGACCAGTACAGCTCTGCATGCAGCTAAAAGCCTGGTAGACCAGTATCTCTGCTAAATCCTAAAGAATTGTCACATGACCATCAAACTATGCCCACAAAATAAGCCACGGCCACAGAACCTGTAGTAAAAAATGTTAGAACCCACCCCTGCCTATAGCCATGATGGCGAACCTATGGCATGCATGCCAGAGGTGGCACGCAAAGTCCTCTCTGCTGGCACATGCGCCGTCGCCCCAGGTCAGGTTTCCGTGGTGTTTCTTTTGTGAGCTTCTGTTTCCCTGCAAACGACGAAACGGAAGCTCACGAAAGAAAAAGATCTTACCTCTTGCCGCGCTGCCAGTGTTGGGATGCCCTGCCTCCCACCAGCCAGCTGGTCTTCGGGCCTCTGCTGTGCATGCATGCATGTCCGCGCATGTGCACGCACACCTTTCAGTTTCGGCATACATGCGCGCGCAGTTTGGGCACTCGGTTTCTAAAAGGTTTGCCATCACTGCCCTATAGCAAACAATTGGCTTGCTTCATAACTATGGTGTTACCATTTAACCACTATTAAAAAAAAAAAACCAGCGTAAAATCATTTACAAGATGACCTGCTTTATGACTGTCACAACTTACGACCATAATGGGGAGACTCTATCTTAAGACTTAAGGACTTAAGTGGGCAGATTCTTCAGTCAAGGACTATCTCTACATATATCTTTTATATCTTCTTCTTTTTCATATTTTTTTAGACTCCGGTGTATCTTCTATGCCAGTGATGGCTAACCTTTTTGCCATCACGTGCCAGGAGGGGGGGGGGTGGGGGAGGTTCACATGCACATATGCCCACACCCATAATTCTATGCGCACCGCACCGCAAATGCGCACGTGACACCCCCCCTGCTCCTGGCACACAATGGCCCAGTAGGCCCGTTTTTCTCTCTCACCTGGCTCCAGCTCCTCTCTATGCATCTGGGGAGGGTGAAAACAGCCTTCTCCACCCGCTTGGAGGCCCTCTGGAGGCCTGAAACAGCTCGTTTCCCAACTTCTGGTTGGACAGGAAGTGACTTTTTTGCTGTAATAAGTTTGAAAGTTTGAAAGTTTATTAGATTTCTATACCGCTCTTCTCCCAGGGCACTCAGGGTGGTGTACAGCCATATTAAAACACATAAATTTATAAAATTTAAAACCAATTAAAATCAAATATATAAAATTTGGCCCTCAAATTAAAACACACATACTCCCATTTAAAATTCATATTGGGCCAGTCCGGCTTGCTGAAACAGAAGGGTCTTAAGGGCACGGCGAAAAGTATGCAGGTCGGGGCTAAGACGAAGCTCTAGGGGCAGCTCATTCCAGAGGGCAGGTGCCCCCACAGAGAAGGCTCTCCCCCTGGGTGTCGCCAGTCGGCATTGTTTGGCCGACGGCACCCTGAGGAGCCCCTCTCTGTGGGAGCGTATTGGCCGGTGGGAGGTTGTTGATGGCAGAAGGCGGTCTCATAGATACCAACGGGAGCCAGTGCAGCTCACGCAGGAGGGGTGTTACGTGGGTGCGCCAAGTCGCACCCATAACCACCCGCGCGGCTGCATTCTGGACCAGCTGGAGCCTTTGAGTGCTCTTCAAAGGGAGCCCCATGTAGAGAGCGTTGCAGTAGTCCAGACAGGACGTGACGAGGGCATGAGTGACCGTGTGCAGGGCATCCCAGTCCAGAAAGGGACACAACTGGTGCATCAGGTGAACCCAATAGAAAGTTCCCCTGGCCATGGCCGTCATATGATCTTCCAAAGACATAAGGTTCGCCATCATGGTTCTATGCTCTTGAATTGATTGCATCCCACCCTCCTTATGCTGCATTATGTCCACCATAAAAATTTGATTTGAATGCCTCCGCTGGTCCTTCTCTTCACTAAACTTCCTGTCAGGGTTCCAAGTAACACCCCCAATGAAATCAAACTCCAAGGCTTGAACTTCCTCAAAGCTAATTTTTATTAGAGATGTCATATTGGCACATCTGGGAAAACCCGAATCTGAGAGCTTCCGGGTTTTCCTCACCCAAAAGAAAGTTCAAGTCCTTGCCCTTCACCCACATGTCCATCACACGAACAAATCAGGTACCCTCCAGAACAGAAGATATCTCCCTAGTCTTCTCAGCACAGCTGCAGGGCAAAGTGGCCTTGACTTTCTAGAATGAATGTTATTTTGACCACAAATCATCTTCACTCCATACAATCCCCCCTCCCATTTTACCACAATAGAATTTGTGGCAGGCCTGAAGGCTCAAAGATAAAAAATGGCTTCCAGGTCTGATGCTAGCCATGCCCAGTTCCTGTAACCATTCTTCATATGTTTTAGTCTCCAGCCCCCTAATCATCCTGGTTGCTCTTCTCTGCACTTTTTCTAGAGTCTCAACATCTTTTTTATAGTGTGGTGACTAAAACTGGATGCAGTATTCTAAGTGTGGTCTTGCTAAGGCTTTACAGAGTGGTATTAGTACCTCACTTGATCTTGATTGTATCCCTCTGTTAATTGACTTTTTTGTCTGCTGCCGCACACTGCTGGCTCATTTATTTATTTATTTTAATTTGATTTATATGCCGCCCTTCTCCGAAGACTCAGGGCGGCTTACAATGTGCTCAGCAATAGCCTTCATACTTTTGTATATTTATACAAAGTCAGCTTATTGCCCCCACAAACTGGGTCCTCATTTAACCTACCTTAGAAAGGATGGAAGGCTGAGTCAACCTTGAGCCTGGCGAGATTCGAACCTGCAGTAATTGCAGGCAGCTGGTCTTAATAACAGGGTGCTTTAGACCACTGTACTACCAAGGCTCTTGATATTTAACTGGTTGTCCACTAAGACTCCAAGATCCCTCTCACAGTTACTGCTATTAAGCCTGGTTTCATCCAGTTTATATGTGTACTTTCAGTTTTTCTTGCCTAAGTGTAAGACTTTACTTTTCTCTACATTGTATTTCATTTTGTTAGATAGGGGCCAGTATTCAAGTCTGTCAGGATCTGGATTTTGAGCCTATCTTTTAAGCTATTCCTGCCAGCTTAATATTATTTGCAAATTTGGTAAGTTCTCCTTCTATTCTCTCATCTAAGTTGTTTATGAAGATATTGAAGAGTACTGGGCCTAAAACAGAACCTTGTGCTACCCCACTGCTTACTTACTTCTATGTAGATGTAGACCCATTAAGGACTACTCATTGAGTACGGTTTGTCAGCCAGTTACGAATCCATCTGGTGGTGATGCTATCTATCCCACTTTTTTCTAGCTTACCAAGAAGTAGTAAGTCTACCTTGCTGAAGTCTAAATATATTATGTCCACAGTATTTTGCTGGTCTACTAATTTAGTCACTATGTTGAAGAATGAAATAAGATTGGTTTGGCATGATCTGTTTTTAACAAACCCATGCTGACTGCTAGTTATTATTTTACTCATTTCTATATATTGGCAGATCTGTTTTTTTATTATCTTTTCCATTTTTATTATCTTTTATTATCTGCGTTGCCACACCCAATTTGGGGTGGTTAGGGAAGTCATTACAGTCCCTCAGTTGTTTTTCATACAGGAAATTTTATTCTGGGATTTTCCCACCTCCCCATAAATTAAACATTTACTGAAATTCTTGTGGGCAAAGAAAACATTCCAGTATTTGCCTACTCTGCAGTTTCTGGTGCTCTCTGACTTTTATTGCTTTCTTGTGGACATTTCATTACCAAACCAGGAAGCAATATTTACCTGCCTTTATTTTTTGGCAAATAGGGTTACTTTCTCCAGCCTAGGAAAGATGCAATTACAATCCAAAAATCCTTGCTAAGAAAACAGCAGGGACTTCTTCAGGCAGTCACCAGAGAAGACTCAGCAATTAGGATATATAATATAATATTGTGTTGTATTGTATTGTATTGTATTGTATTGTATTGTATTGTATTGCATTGTATTGTATTGTATTGTATTGTGTTGTATTGTATTGTATTATTATTATTGTATTGTATTGTATTGTATTTGTAGTATGGTATGGTATAGTATAGTATAGTATAGTATAGTATAGTATAGTATAGTATATAGTATTGTATTATTATAATTGTACTGTATTGTATTGTATTGTATTGTATTGTATTGTATTGTATTGTAGCGTTGCGTTGCGTTGCGTTGCATTGCATTGCATTGCATTGCATTGCATTGCATTGTATTATATTCAGGGTAGCATGGAGAGCACTTGCCTATAAAGTCATCAAGAGTCGGACATGACTGAATGGTTAAAACAATAACAGCATATTATATCATATTAATGCCAGTATGCTTTTTTTTCTAGCTTAATGTTTAGTAAATTGCCTGAAACATAGTTCCAAATCAATTAGGGTTGATCCAAAGTCAACACAGATGTTTCTGTCTCCAACAAATATGTTCCCCCATGGGCTTTGGTGATCCTTTCAGTTCTTTCTTATGTACAGTCGTGGCCAAAATTGTGGTAACCTTTTTGGGAAAGTGTATTTTTGAGGTTTGATGGCTAATAACACCACTTTTTTGGGAGAGTTTCAAGATCATCCTATTCCACTGCTGGAATGGGCTGGGAATAGCCCAGACCTTCACCCAATTGAAAATCTATGGAGCCGACTAAAAAAACTTGTTAGTCAGAAGTGACCCAGCAATAAAACCCAGTTAATAGAAACAATCGTTCAATCTTGGTTTCACATTAGAACAGCTGCAGAACTGAAAGACTTGGTTCACTCCTTGGGAAGACGTTGTAAGGCCATAATTCATGCTAAAGATTACCCAACTAAGTATTAACTGACATGGTGTTCATTTTTGTATATCTCGTTTTTTTTTCTACGTGTTTCACTTTTCTTCTTTATACCATAACTGCTATTCTAATAGCAAATCCTTCATAAAAGCATTACATCCTTGATTAAATTATCTTTCCATTGATATATACTGTAGTTCTATAGTACTACTCCAAAAAAAAAAAAAGTGGTGTCATTAGCTAGTTTTAGAAAATACACTTTTCCCAAAAGGTTTCCACAATTTTGGCCACTACTGTATCTAACGTCCTTACCCATTTCCATAACCGATTAGAATTCCATAGTCATTTCAGAACTGCATCTCATGACAAAGCAACATTCCCTGAGCTGGATGGTGTTTCTTCTGTTTCCTTGATTTCAAGTCACAGATATTTTAAGATTTGGAATTTTATGTCAGCTTGATATGCTTGAGAACTGTCCACCCCCCCCCCCAACAAAGAAACAAGGCGTCTGAAACAAGAAATGGAGTCCAAGTTGAGTTTTTTCTTTACATATTTAACGGCACCGATGCACTTATGTGTCCACAGCAGAGTCATCGTTTTGGTTGCAAAATACAAGTAGATGGTTTTCCCGACAAGATGACAAGCAAGTTCTCAGCCTTCAGGACATGACTCTGGTACAATTCAAACTTCGGGACATGACTCTGGTACGATTCAAATGGAGCTGCAATCCCAAAAGCAAGTTGGCACATGTGTTTGTTTTCCTTCGTGCACTAATGCTACTCCTTCCCTATCTCTCCTTCCTGCTTCATAAGGTCACCCGTCGATAAGAGTAGGAGTGGGCAACGTTTTCCAAAGAACTTTGGCTTTGATAAGTGGAGATCTGCTGACATGTTGGAGCTCCTGGGAGTTTTAATGCAAGGTCTTATCAAGGTCCTCTAGGGCAGCGGTCACCAACTGGTGGTCCATGGACCACTGGTGGTCTGTGAGAAAATGTTGGTGGTCTGCAGAAAAATTATTTGCATTTTTTATATTGCACTAAATCAGGGGTCCTCAAACTACAGCCCCTGAACCGGATACGTGCAATGAATGTTTGTGTTGCTGCAGAGAGTCTCCCCCTTTGGAGTCTTTTTGGGTGGGTCAGAGGGGGGCAGAAATTCCGACTTGGGATCTGCTTCAGCCTCCTGGTGTGGGACTTTGGGCGAAGGCTGGAGGGAACTGCCTCGTGGCCTGGAACTGGCTGACCATCTGAGCCCGCTGAGCCTCCAGGCGCCACTACCTGGCCTTGCACTCCCGCAGGTCTTCCCTCTGCTTGGAAAGCCTATGTTCGTAGTCTTCAGTGAGGTGCTTCTGCTGAGCCTCCTTCTCGGCCAGATCCAATTTGAACTGAGCCAGCTGTTTTGCCAACTCTTTCTCGTGGTGGCTGCTTAGCTCCAACAACTGCTTCCTGTTGGGGCCCTAAGGAGCCCAGGTGGGCAGGTGAAGAGTGTCTGGGAGGGGAGGGGTGAGTAGAGGCCGGCAAGGTGCCCCTCGACCATAATGTGGCATGTTTATAATGACCTTCATTTCTGCAATAGACTCAGAAATAGAAATAAATAGCTCAAGACGGCAGGCATGGAACTGTGATCCAAATTATGCCCCCTTCTCAGGGCTTCTATCGCAATCCTGCTACTTACAGATTTTGATATGATCACATCCAGTGGTGAAATCCAAAAATTTTTACTGGTTCTGTGGGTGTGGCTTGGTGGGCATGGCTTGGTGGACATGGCAGGGGAAGGATATTGCGAAATCTCCATTCCCACCCCACTCTGGGGTCAGCCATAGGTAGTATTTGCCGGTTCTCCGAACTGCTCAAAATTTCCGCTACTGGAAATTCTCCAGAACCTGTCCGAACCTGCTGAATTTCACCCCTGGTCACATCCCACGCATACCGTAGAAGGTGTGGCTCTATAAAATTGAAACAAAAAGGGGAAATTAATGTATTTAATATTACGTGTTGGGACAGCAGCAAGGATTGTATTCACACAGTATTGGGAAAAATGAGGAAACTCTGAGAGAAGAAGATCTAATTATATTAGACTGTGCAAAAATGGACAGACTGCTATTAAAGATAAAACAAAAAGAAGATACAGAGTATTTTCAAACAAGGGACTTCTTTTATAAATTGGATAATAGAGCGGGGAAAGTACTATTATGTAAGCAGATTACCCCCGACAATACAAAGCACTTATGTATATTAAATGAAAATGTATAAATAAACTGTTTTTTTAAAAAAATAGTGAACAGCTCAAAGACTATGTCTCATTTTATGTCATAAAATGCTTCATCAAACAAAATGCATCACCTTGCAAAGATCTAGATTTAAATGGGAAGTGAAGACATATAGCCCAATTGCGTACAATCCTTGCAACAGATGTCAAATTGTGTGTTATTACTTGACTTAAAGCTGTAAGAACCAGCTTTGCTTCTGCTTGTGGTTTGGGTTATTGCAATGGTTACGCAAGACCTTTTCCGAAATACTCTTTGACACAAGAGTATCAAAGGGTGGAAAATGCTTCATTATATTGTCATTGGAAAAAACGTTATTGGTTTCCTAAAGGGCCTTCCATGCTAGAAGTTTTCTTTGGGATAGCCCTTGTACGTATGGGAGTGTCAAAATGACATCATCCTCATCATCCTTGTCTGATGAAAAGAAGGACTAGGGGAGACATGAGAGCAGTCTTCCAATATCTCAGGGGCTGCCACAAAAAAGAGGGAGTCAAGCTATTCTCCAAAGCCCCTGAAGGCAGGACAAGAAGCAACGGGTGGAAACTAATCAAGGAGAGAAGCAACTTAGAACTAAGGAGAAACTTCCTGACAGTGAGAACTATTAATCAGTGGAACAACTTGCCTCCAGAAGTTGTGAATGCTCCAACATTGGAAGTTTTTTAAAAGAGATTGGATAACCATTTGTCTGAAGTGGTGTAGGGCTTCCTGACTAAGCAGGAGGTTGGACTAGAAGACCTCCAAGGTCCCTTCCAACTCTGTTATTCTATTATTCCATCACATTATATAAAAGGTTTTCAAATGGATTTTTTAAATGGCTCTGGGTTAAATGGCTTAGTTTTTCAAACCATCATTTCATTTATAAAGTAATTACTTTATTGAGAGCTATTGCCTTCAGAGGCTGTTTCTAGGCTGCCAACTGAGACCTTACTGGCCAATATAGAAAGGAAGAGGGGGGGATAATTTTATAAATCTTTATAAATCTTCCACTTTGGATACCTACTTCGCCCAGATTGCATTTTGGACAATCGTTTTGTCTAATGTACCCTATAAAAAAAAAAATGTTGAGACTCTAGAAAAAGTGCAGAGGAGAGCAACCAGGTCCCTTCCAACTCTGTTAACCTTGGATTTATTCCCCTTAATAAAATGCATAAATGCACACTTTTCATGCCTAGGGGCAGTTTAGGCCAGAATTTTCTATATTAATATTCTTTTTTTGAGGGGAAGGGAGAAGAGTTCCTCTGCGCTATTTGGGAAAGCCCAAACGTTAAGTGACGGCTAAGTTTTAGTTTGGACATTGGTTTGAAAACGTCAAATTTTGATATGTCTTATTTACTTAGTTGATTTATCTACTAGCTTTTTTTTTTTAAGAACAAGTTGTTCTTTCGCACTCTTCACCTTCAAGTTCACAGATGCCCTACCTGTGTTTGGTACAGAAGGAGATATTGTAAAAGGGGCATTCCAAGGTGGCTTTCAGCTAGATGTCTAGGTGTGTGTTTGTGTGTGTTTTCTGTCCTCTCTTACAGGGCTGTCTCCTCTTGGTGTGTGACTTCAAAAACACGCAAGCGAGACCTGGCTGTATAGTGCATGGAACCACCCCTCACTCTTAGGGAAGGTTGGCAGCCACAAGAATTTATAAAAGGGAGTTACCTTGGGGGATTCATCCGTTTACTCCATTGGAGGGCCTGGCATCTCCTGCAGCCTTCAGCACCAAGTCTCCCTTGAGCCCGTCTTGTTGACCTCAAGGACTCACCATGGGGAAGGAGGTAAGGAAGCTTCTGTTTTCATTTGGGCACCGGCTTCAAACTTCACTCAGAATTCCCCCCACCCCCTTTTATACTAGTAAATGGATCTGCATCACTTAGCAGTAGAATATATTTCATTCAAAATTTTATTTTATTTTTTTAAAAAAAGGCTGGTTTTTATAGCTCTAATTTTCATGGCTCTTTAGCAGAGTTGGAAGGGGCCTTGTAGGTCATCTAGTCCAACCCCCCCACCCAAGCAGGAGACCCTATACCATTTCTGACAGATGGCAGTCCAGTCTCTTCTTGAAAGCCTCCAGTGAAGAAGCTCCCACAACTTCCAAAGGCAACTTCTGTTCCATCGGTTGATTGTTCTCACTGTCAGAAAATTTCTCCTTACTTCTAAGGTTGAATCTCTCCTTGATCAGTTTCCATCCATTATTCCTTGTTTGGCCTTGGGGTGCCTTGGAAAATAACTTGACCCCTTCCTCTCTGTGGTAGCCCCTCAAATATTGGAAGACTGCTATCATGTCTCCCCTGGTCCTTCTCTTCACTAGACTAGCCATGCCCAGTCCCTGCAAACTTTCATCGTATGTTTTAGCCTCCAGTCCCCTAAGGCTCTGGAGATATTGTTTTTTCCCTGACCTGTCAGTAAATCTAGGGAGCCAACTGGTTTTTTAAAGGGAGGGTTCCTGCATGGCATGCCAGTGAACTGCTCACTCTGCTTGTGAATGGGGTAAGCATGGGATAAACTATAGAAGACATCTGGAATCAACCTCCCAACCAAGTTAGATTTTTGTGGAGCTAATATTTGCCGGGTCTAAAGTCTTAGGCTGCATTAAGAGAGAGAGAGAATGGCATTCACATGAAGAGTAAATGCCACTTTATAATGCCTTGGTAAGGCCACACTTGGAATACTGCATCTGGTTTTGATCACCACGATATTAGAAAAAGATGTGGAGACTTTAGAAAGAGTGCAGAGAAGAGCAACAAAGAATATTAGGGAACTGGAGGCTAAAATATATGAAGGACGGTTGCAGGAACTGGGTATCTCTAGTTTAATGAAAAGAAGGACTAGGGAAATATGATAGCAGTGTTCCAATAGCTCAGGGGCTGCCACAAAGAAGAGGGAGTCAAGCTATTCTCCAAAGCATCTGAGGGCAGGACAAGAAGCAATGGGAGGAAACTAATCAAGGGGAGAAGCAACCTAGAACTAAGGAGAAATTTCCTGACAGAAATTTCAATCAATCAGTGGAAGTTGTGGGTGCTCTAACAGTGAAGGTTTTAAGAACAGATTGGACAACCATTTATCCATTTCCTGCCAGTGGAATGACTTGTTTCCAGAAGTTAAGTGTTGGAGGTTTTTAAGAAGAGATTTGACAACCATTTCTGAAATGTTATAGGGATTCCTGACTGAGAAAGGGGTTGGTCTGGAAGACCTCCAAGGTCCCTTCCAACTCTGTTATTCTGTTAAACAAAAATGGCCGCACTCTTACAGAAAAGCAAAAAGCATTTGGGAAATCTTGGGGGTTTTCCTGCTCTATTACTGGGACTGTATTATCAACGCTATTCAACAGGAAGGAACAATTATTTCATCCAACCAATATTTCGGTCAAGTAAAATGTAGGCAGACATTAGAGATCTGACAAAAGCAATAAATGACTGCGGTTTATTCAAACATTTCCTAGCAAGGGTCTGGTGGCTCAGCAGACTGATAGCATTGTGATTAACACCAGCTGTCTGCAATTACTATAAGTTCAAATCTCACCAGGCTCAAGGTTGACTCAGCCTTCCATCCTTTCTAAGGTAGGTAAATTGAGGACCCAGTTTGTGGGGGCAATAAGCTGACTTTGTATAAATATACAAAAAGGATGAAGGCTATTGCTTAACGCATTGTAAGCCGCCCTGAGTCTCCAGAGAAGGGCGGCATATAAATCACATTTTTTTAAAAAAAACAGATTTCTCTGCCAATAAAGAAGAACATTTGTAGCTCAGGGTTGAAATGAGGGTTCCTTGGTTCTTTCTGGATGCCAGATTTGATGTGTTCTAAGTGATACAGACTTTTATAGCTGAATTCAAATCAGGGCAACCATCATCATTCTTGCAAACTTCCAAAGGTGAATTAGTTAATCAGTTGTTCATTAAATTTATGTGAATTTTTTTTGGTTACTCTTTTTGTGTCTTACGTATTTCCTTAAACTAAGCTAAACCCCCAAATAATATTTGATTTTTTCCCCCCCAAAAAAAATCCTGTTCTGCTTTTTATACCGTTCGAACGATTGCTAAATGATGGTATAGTTCACACAAAAAAAAAAAATGAAAGGGAAGATTGTTTTTTATTGCTGCTTATAACTGTGACTGATGACTGTCGCCTGGATGACTGATGACTGTCGCCTGGATGTCCAGAGACTCTATCCGAAGCCATTTCACGATGAGAAGAATAAGAGCAGTGTTGTGGATGGGGTGTTATATCACAATCTGTCCATGCAGATCTAAACCTGCCTGCGGGCAAAATGAAGTCACTTCTTGGAGCAACTGTCCAGGATATAAGTCATCATCTTTCTGTTAGTAGAGTTGCTTCACTCTAGGATTCTCCAGAATGAATTGTCAACTCAATTATTTACTGTGAAAGCTTTCATCCAAAATCCTGGTCTTTTTTTTTTTTTTCGTTTCCGTCCATTCATGTCTGATTCATGGAGACTGCTTGGACAAGTTCCTGTAGTTTTCTTGGTAAAATTTCAGAAGTGGTTTGCCATTGCCTCCTTCCTAGGGCTGAGAGAAAGTAACTGGTCCAACTGGTCCAAGAGAAAGCAACTGGTCCAACTCATCTTAAGTGCAACTGACTTTGCACTTAAGATGAGACTAAAACCCGTGGTCTCTTGGTTTCTAGCCTGGTAGATAGATCTACATCACAATGGCTCACAAGATCAGGCTTAAAGGTATGTTCCCCTCGCACATATGTGCTAGCCGTTCCCAACTCTAGGGGGCGGTGCTCATCTCCATTTCAAAGCCGAAGAGCCAGCATTGTCCGAGGACGTCTCTGTGGCCATATGGCCGGCATGTCTAAATGCCAAAAGCGCACGGAACGCTGTTACCTTCCCACCAAAGGTGGTCCCTATTTTTCTACTTGCATTTTTTACATGCTTTCAAACTGCTAAGTTGTCAGAAGCTGGAACAAGTAACGGGAGCTCACCCCGTTACGCGGCACTAGGGATTCGAACCACTGGACTGTTGACTTTTCAATCAACACGCTCAGAGTCTTAGCCACTGAGCCACCGCATCCTTTCTAGATCAGGCTTAGGATAGCATTTATAACCTGAGTGTATGGTTAGCCAGGGTGTGAATGGTTACCCTGCTATTGCTGGGGCAGAGAAGCATAGTAAGGGGTGTTCAGGGAAGGAAATGGCAAATCAGCTGTGACAGTTCTCATTGGTACCTTTACCTGTGGGTTGAGATAATCAAGAGAGGAATGTGTAAATTGAAACCAATATGCGTGTGTGTGTGTGTATCTGTGCACACGTGTAGAGGAGAGAAGAGCCGAGAGGAAAGGAAAAGAAACCAAAACATAGAAGATAAAGCTGAAGTTCTTTTTTTTTTATTGCAAAAGTTTTACAATTACATTTTCACCCCTTTTTTCACCCCCCCCACCTCCCTCCCCAAACTTCCCATCCTCCCTAACCCTCCCTAACCCTCCCCCCCCCAGACTTCCCTATTATGTACTCAGAACTAATAACACTGATATATAAGCTTGAACCCATCCCTCCCCCTGTGTAATTTTTCCTCTTTGTCTCTTTACATTAAAATATTTCTAATACATTATTTTCAAATAAAAGCTATTTGATACTTTCTAGTTTGGTATTTGTTCTGAACATATTCTATCCACCTTTTCCATTCCCATTCATAAGTCTCTTGTGGACAGTCTTTTAAATATGCTGAAATCTTCGCCATCTCTGCAAAACTGGCCATCTTCAAAGTCCATTCTTCGATAGTGGGCAAAGCTTCATTCTTCCAATATTTACCTATCAACAATCTTGCTGCTGTTATCATATACAATATCAGTTTTATTTCACCCCGTGTAAAACCCTTAACTATACCCAATAAAAACAACTGTGGAGAAAATTGAATTTTTTTCTTCAAAACATTCTGCATGACCCACCAAATTTTTATCCAAAAAGCCCTAACTTTCCTACAGGTCCACCAAACATGATAATACGTAGCATCTAAACATTCACATCTCCAACATTTTGGCTGAACATTAGGGTACATACATGACAACTTTTTAGGATCTAAATGCCATCTATAAAACATTTTATAAAAATTTTCTCTCAGGTTTTGCGACTGTGTAAATTTAATATTCTGAACCCAAATTTTTTCCCAAATTTCCAGCATCACTGGTTCTTCAAAATTCTGTGCCCACTTAATCATACAATCTTTAACTAATTCCGTTTCTGAATCTCTTTCTAACAAAACATTATAAAGCAAAGCTGAAGTTCTTGACAATGTCGTTTGATTTTTCTGTGATGTGCTACCCCAAATCCATTAGCGCTATAAATGTTGTTAGACAAATCAACCTGCAGAAGGAACAGCCAGAATGTCCTTCTTCTATCTCTGCCAGAAAGCACACTTTGCGCTGATTCCAAGACTGCTGGTCTAAAACACACACACACACACATACACGGAGAGAGGGAGAGAGAGAAAGAGAGAAAGGAGGGGGCAGGCAGGCCTGGCTCCAGTTATGATGCCATTAGGCGTAGCAAGAGGGCTGCCTTTCATTTGCATTTCATTGGGAGAACAGCAAACAGTTTCATATTTACTCTAGTATGAGCTTGTCATTATGGACAAAGAAGGGAGAAAATGTTTCGGTGATTTTCTACTCTGAAATCCTGGCGTGTCGTATATGCTGAATGGAATGTTTCCCCTTTGTTGACCTGAATGATTTATTTCAAGGAGGAAAATAGGCTACTTAACCACGTTATAGGCCCCTGTGCTGCATTCTTTCTCTCCTATTTGAATCTTGTCAAGGTCGACTCCGCCTTTCATCCTTCCGAGGTGGGTCAAATGAGGACCCAGATTGTTGGGGGCAAGAGGCTGACTCTGTAAACCGCACTGTGAAGGGGTATATAAGTCTAAGTGCTATTGCTATTCCTGCCTGCCTTTCTCCCTCCCTCCCTCCCTCCCTCCCTTCCTTCCTTCCTTCCTTCCTTCCTTCCTTCCTTCCTTTCTTTCTTTCTTTCTTTCTTTCTTTCTTTCTTTCCTACTTCCTTCCTTTCTTTTCTACTTCCTTCCTTTCTTGGTGGTGCAGTGGTTAAAATGCAACATTGCAGGCTAATTCTGCCAACTGCCAGGAATTTGATTCTGACCTGCTCAAGGTTGACTCAGCCTTCCATCCTTCCCAGGTCAGTAAAATGAGGACCCAGATTTTGGGGGGCCACAGGCTGACTCTGTAAACCACTTAGAGAGGTCTGTAAAAGCACTGTGAAGCTGTATAAAAGTCTAAGTGCTAGTGCTAAGTGCTACTGTCACATGTGCCAGGAGGGCAGAGTTGCTGATAAGGCTTGCAACCTTGAGACAAGCGTGGAAGGAGAGACTTGTGTTTTGAACATTGCAGCCACCAGCAAAGAAAACAAAGGAAGCTGTTTTTTTCTTCAGAAGAACTGGAAGGTCCAAAAGAGAGGGGGGGAAATAACAGCGGGCCAGCACGACAAAGCACAGTGTAAAAAAAAAAAAGATGCAAGAAGCTGGCCCTTAACAGAAAAAGAAGAAAGCTCAAAGAGAGGCGATTTAAGACAGAACAGGTTTAAAAGAAACATTGATGCCTGCCACTGTATGGCATAGTATGTAGGCAATTGTAATAGAGTTGTAATAATAGCAATAGTACACTGCTCAAAAAAATAAAGGGAACACAAGCAGAAGACATCCGAGATCTGAATGAATGAAATAGCCTTATTAAATACTTTGTTCGTTACATACAATAATTTTGTGTTCCCTTTAGTTGTTTGAGCAGTGTATAAACTACTGTATGTAAAGAACAAAGTATTTAATAAGGCTATTTCATTCATTCAGATCTCGGATGTCTTCTGCTTGTGTTCCCTTTATTTTTTTGAGCAGTATATATTGAATAGTACTAGTATAGAATTATAGATTATGTGGATTTACAGACGGCTGTTACGTATAAACTGGGGTAACAAAATCACAAATGAGGAGGTAATAAGCTGCCTAGGAAAGCAAAGGGAAATCATCAAAGCCATTAAAAAGCAAAAGTTAGAATATTTTGGACATGTGATGCGACACCCAGAAAAATACAACATCCTTCACTTAATCCTCCAGGGAAAGATTCAGGCAGAAAAAGAACATCATGGCTTCAAAACCTAAGGGACTGATTTGGATGAAACTCAGTAGCACTTTTTCATAAGGCTGTTGACAAAAATAGGATTGCCAACATGATCGCCAACGTCCGATGACGGATACGGCACAAGAAGAAGAAGTATAGAATATAAACTTTGTTATCGCAGTACTAATGGAAAAGTAACATACGTTGTCTCAGTAATTATCATAGTAATGGTATAGAAATAGCAATAGAACAGAATGTAGGAAGAACTCACATATCACTTTTATATGTTTTTACAAAACAAAACATCTCCCCAATCCTTATAGGGAGATGTATAACAGAATAAGAAAGATGGAAGGGACCCTGAAGGTCTTCTAGTTCAATCCCCTGCTCAGGCAGGAAACCCTATATCTGTCAACTTGCAAAGCTTTCAAGTTGCCATGAGCAGGAGGGAGGGAGAACTGAAGTGAATTCCATACATTCTTTCTGACTGCAATCAGAAGGAGGATGTTAGGTTTCACAGCCAGCCAAAGTGGTTAATTGGAGAATGTGATTTATGACATGGCCGGAGAGGAGGGGAGAGACAGGGTCATAGGGGAACGTAAATCTACGCAGGATCAGTCCTAACTGCATCCCAGTATTGTCGGAATGTTGCTCCTAATAAATGACTATATTACCTTTGAAGTTTGGATCATGGCTCATGAATTAATTAGGGCAGCTTTCAGAAACTTGACAATATCAATCCAGACAAATGTTGTCCGATCCCTTCTTAAAAACTGTGTTGGAGCATTCACAACTTCTGGAGGCATGTTTAATTGTTCTCACTGTCAGGAAATTTCTCCTTAGTTCTAGATTGGTTCTTTCCTTGATTGGTTCCCATCCCTTGCTTCCTGTCCTGCCTTAGGGTGCTTTTGAGAATAGCTTGACAACTCCCCCCCCCTCTCAAATCCAGCTGGTTTTATCCGGATCGGGCGAACCGGTAGCACTGGCAGCGGGAGGCTCTGCCCACCTGCCTGGACGTCATCACGTCCCATTTTTGACCCTCTGCGCATGCACAGACGGCTCTGCGCATGCATGGAGGAGGCACGCACATTTCTGAACCGGTAGCAAAGGTAAGTAAATTTCACCCCTGCTCCCTCTTCTTTGTGGCAACCCCTGAGATATTGGAACACTGCTATCATGTCACCCCCCTAAGTCTTCATTTCATTAAACTAGACATACCCAGTTCCTGCAACCGTTCTTTATATGTTTTAGCCTCATGTAAAAAGCTTTCAGTCCCAGGTTTGGTGCTCTTGACTCTGGGTAAAACAAACTGGGTACAGTTTTTTTTAAAAAAATAAAAACATTCCGTGATAATGTCCTAGGCAGTAAAAGTAAACTAATAGGTATAGCGGGTGACGCCTTATTTATCCAGCGGTGAAAGGAATTTGAGCATTCATTTTCACATAGTCATTGCCAATCCATTTGTCAGTGGGCAAACCACAGAAGGCAGGGCAGGCAAATGCCTGGTCCCCAGAGACCACCTGGATATCAACTTTGCAAAAGAAGAATACAGCACTGTTAGTTCGTGCGTACTATCAAGTTTCAAGTTGTTGTGATAAGCTTTTCATCAGCTTTGTGTGAATAGATTACGGCTTGCGCTGGACAAAGCTTTTAATCTTATCGGTAGGGAGATTCAGGTTCAGTACTGTATAAATAAACAGCTTCAAGGGCAGGGGTGTCAAACTCAAGGCCTGCGGGCCGGATACAGACCGCAATGTGGTCAGATCTTAACCGCAGAGCCATCCTGGAAAACGTAAGGGGCCAGCCTGCATCGCTTCAGCCCAGTCTACCTGCGTAACTTCCAGTGATAGGTTCCTCTTGGTTCGACCCAATTCTGCCAAGCCGGTAGCAGTGATGATATGATGTCACCGAACTGGTTCTCTTTGTTTGGGAGCTGCCCCCCCCCCAAAGTTTTATTCTTACCTTTTATTTGGCCCTGCCCCCAATCTATTTGCTGCCTCCGAGTCCCAGCTGGGAAAAAAATGTTTAAACTCTTGCCGCGGGGCTTCAAAGGGCCGCCCTACAGCTGATCAGCGATAAAAGGCAGTGTGGTGGTAGACCAGTGCCTCCAAAAACAAATGGGTAGACCAGGACGCTCCAAGAACAAATGGGTAGACCAGTACAGCTCTGCAAGCAATTAAGAGCCTGGTAGACCAGTACCTCTGCCAAATCCTAAAGAATTGTCACATGACCATCAAACCAGGCCCACAAAACCATGGAACCGGTAGTAAAAAAATTTAGAACCCACCCCTGGTTGCTTCGGTCCGGTCTACCCAATGCGAAGAGGAAACATGCCAGCAGTTTGCGGAGTGGCATCAAGATGGCCACGCCCATCCAGTCGGCCATGTTTCCCAGCCTCCCAAGGTCAACCGCAGCCCTGATGCCGTATTATCAAATAGCTATTATCAAATTCATTCATGTAAGTAACTTTGTAAGAGTTACAAGAGTAAGAGCCTTGGTAGTACAGGGGTTTAAGGCACCCTGTTATTAAGCTGGTTATTAAGACCAGCTGCCTGCAATTACTGCAGGGTTTGAATCTCGCCAAGGCTCAAGGTTGACTCAGCCTTCCATCCTTTCTAAGGTAGGTAAATTGAGGACCCAGTTTGTGGGTGCAATAAGCTGACTTTGTATAAATATACAAAAGGATGAAGGCTATTGCTTAACGCATTGTAAGCCACCCTGAGTCTTCGGAGAAGGGCGGCATATAAATCAAATTTAAAAAAAAAAAAAAACTTCAATCAGAGCATGAGCAGAAAAGACCTCCTAGGGCAGAAATGTAAGTCCCTTCAAAACAAAAAGTAGCACCTCCATAGGTTCGACTGTCATCAAAACTGCGTTGATATCAGTCATGTGAGACCAGCCTTGATTCCAGAAAGCCTCAAAATTCAGGGAAACTGCCAACTGCTCTCATTTTGACCAAGAGGAAAACACCCAAAATATCATTCTGTTCAGTTTCACATCTGTAAAAAAAAAAAAAAAAAAATACTGAAGCTGATATTCTGCAGAGGTGATGGATGACTGTGGGACTGAAGTTTAGATCCACTACTAGCGAAGTAAAATTGCGGAGCGAAATTTTGTAAAGTTCCTCTAGTTTATTCCTAGAATAGTTAGCTTTGTTCTAAAGCACAACTCAACCGGTGTACCTGTGTGTACCTGTAATGCACTCAGTCGTCTTAGTAAAGATGAGCTTGCTAAAGGTTATCTTTCAATTCATCCCATTCGTTTAATACCAAATGGTAACAGTAACAGAGTTGGAAGGGGCCTTGGAGGTCATCTAGTCTGACCGCCCCCTGCTCACACAGGAGATCTGTAGTAAGGATTCGAACCGCCCAACTGCCGACCTTTCTGATCGACAAGCTCAGTGTCTTAGCCACTGAGCCACCTAGTCAGGCAGGTCAACCTTTGAGTACAAATCGGATTGTTTTTGATAAACAATTTGATATTTGATCAAGAGAATTTTGTTTGAGCAAACGTGTCCAGCGCTGGGGTTCTAAGGCAGTCCCCAGACCTGCGAGAGTGTCAGAATAGCCAAGATGGCAGTTGCAACCAACAATTGACAATTTCTTTGACATTCACACACACACCCTCCACTGTGGACATCATTCTTCACGTTAGCCCAGGGGTCTGCAACCTTAAATACTCAAAGAGCCATTTGGACCCGTTTCCCACAGAGAAGAAAACACCGGGAGCCACAAAACCTGGGTGGGCGTGGCCAACTCGATGTCACTCACTTCCACCAGTCACATGACCCCCTAGCCACGCCTACCCAGCCAGTCATTAGGGCAGAGAACCAGTTGTTAAAAAACACTGGGAACCACAAAATCCTTTTGACATATCTCTCTCTTCCCTCCCTCCCTCCCTCCCTCTTTCCCCCCTCCCTCTCCCTCTGTACCTCTCTATGTCTCTCTCTCTCCCCCTCTCTCTGTATCTCACTGACTCTCCCCTGGCCGTTTCTCCATCCTCCGCCGTCACCCTTACCTTCTCAGGCCAGGTGAGGAGTGACTGGAAGGGGAGGGTGAGGGGCGGGGCCAGCCAGTGGTGGGATCACCTGACAGGGAGCCACAGCAGAGGGCCCAAAGAGCCTCATGCGGCTCTGGAGCCGGAGGTTGCTGACCCCTGCGCTAGCCATTTGGTTTCATTTTAATCCCAGCACTTAAATTCTATTCTGCTTTCCAGAGATGGGTTTTAAAATGCTCAAAAGAATATCGTAACATCTTAATTCATAATAATTAACAAAGCTATTTGACCTTAAAAACCTATTTTTCTGTTTTTGTCCTGCTAGGAGAAGTACGAAATGTACTCGGTGGAGATGGAGAAATACGATGGGGAAATGGATGTGAAGATTAAGAAGAAGAAAAGCAAAGGGTTAAAGAAAAAAGAGAAGTTGGAGAACATGAAGAAAGAGATGGATGTGGTAAGCCATAGGACCACACTGTAAAAACAAGATATCTCTACTAAATTAGACAATATCTAATTTAGACATTGTCATTTCCATAGCTTGACATAAACCACTTGCCCATGATTAATTTAATAGTGGATTATTGAACTAACCCAGTTTGCCTATCACACTTAAACATAACACTAGTCACATCACACCAGGATAAACCTGATTATTTTTGCTGAAAGTTGACATACCTTATAAGTCCTTGACTTACAATCATTTGTTTAGCAATCATTTGAAGTTGCAACAGAACTTAAAACATGACTCATGACTGATCCTCAGACTTACGACTGTCGCATGGTCACGTAAAAGATTTGAATTAAGAGATATATGTACAGGGGTGGACGAAATGGGTAGATTATGAGTTGAATAAATGCCACATTAGGATTTATTATATAGTTTTATAGCTGAAGGTTGCTTTGAAATGTATAGCATAGGGGGGATATAATAACACTGTTAGAAAGAAATGGTTAGCATGTGGGGGGTGGTGTTAAAAGGATGGTAAAGTATTATATAATTTGATATCAACTTGGATTTTATTTTTGGAGAAGCCATGGGGGGAGGGGAGGGCGAGGGGGGGTTAGGGAGGAGGAGGGGAAAAAAGGGGGGGAAATCTGTATTTGAAAAACTTTTTCAATAAAAAAAAAAAGCCTCTGCCAATCACACAAGTCAGCTGGGATCGTCAGAGGCTTTAAAAGCATTTTTTTACATCCTCAGCCAAAAAGGTTGTAGAAAAAATGGTTTTAAAAGTAAAAAAAAAAAGTTGGCCACGCCCACTCAGTCATATTAAACCCCCCCAAAGCCACGCCCACAGAACCGGTCGTAACAAATTTTACATTTCACCATTGGCATGACCTACTAAGCTTAGCAACAAAAATTCCGGGTCCAATTGTGCAATACAAGAGAGCATAGTGTTGCCACAAATGTCCATCTTGTTAAGCATATTCACATTTAGCAAAAAAAAAAAGGAATTAATTCTTCATCTATAAAACACATTCGTAATGTGTTCATTCGTAACGAACCCAAGTTCAGCATTATGGCATTAATTATCCTCACCCTCCTATGAACAATAAGAGACGCACGCAACTCAGTGATCTCACAGGCTGTAATTGGTTTAATGAGGGGCACTTTATCCACGTAACCCCTCTTAAGCTCCTTCAGAATTTGGAATCTGAAAGCAGACATTAAATACAATCAATAACCGACACTCGAGGAAATTTGCATTCAAAGCTCTACTCAGAAGAGCTGTGCACAGAATTTGGCAGACAAAATTAAGGAACGTCACAAAACGGAAGAATTGCCACAACCTTTTGTTTCTCAGCCTGCAAACCGTTTGAAGCTACGGAGTACATTTAATGTAATTATATATCGGTCTCAAGGGAAGGAATTCTTCTCCAGAACAAAATGTAATTTTCTCTCTGAACTTCAAGGAAGGAATGTTGTTGTTTTTTTCCCACTAGTTTTTTGAGAGACAACTTCAGTAAAAGTACTGGTCTACAGAAAATTTCAGCCAATGATAAGTAATGGTTTCACAGCCTTGTTTATGTGAACAAAAGCAATGTTAATTCCATCCGATATCGTTCGTTTAATCCATTTCATAATTCATAATTTAACCCGGGGTGAAATGCTCCCGGTTCGGACCGGATCGAGCAATCCGGTAGCGATTGTGGCAAGTGGTTCAGAGAACTGGTAGCGATGGCAGCATGAGGCTCCACCCACTCACCCAGGTGTCGTCACTTTCCTGCTTTTAAAAGGTTAAAAAAAAGGCTCTGACGATCACGCGCCACAGCTGTGATCGTCAGAGCCTTTTTTTTTTACCTTTTAAAAGCATTTTTTTGCAACCTATTCACCCGAATAGGTTGTAAAAAAATGCTTTAAAAAAGTAAAAAAAAAAAAAGTTGGCCACACCTACCCACATTAACTCCCCACCACCAAGCCACGCCCACAAAACCGACAGTAACAAATTTTACATTTCACCACTGATTTAACCTCTCCTCAAATCTCTTTGAATAACAGAGAATGCCTCATTTCAAGGGCATTTGAAATGAATTATTTTGTTTCCTAAACATTTTGGTATGCAAATATTAGAGCTGCAAATTCTTTTCAAATACTGTACCTCCTTCATTTTCTGAGACAGTGTAATAAACTATATTACTGTTTAATACTGGCTGTGTCCGATTACATATACAAGCTAAATTTCTTTTCTTTTTTTTCCATCTGTAATACCGTATATTCTTTGCTTTCATGCCCAGTACGTTTCATGTCTGGAATTTAATCTCCTGGCAATCCAGAATCAATTCCCACTTATCTGGAATTTTTAAAATCGTTCCATGCTTTCGTTTTGTGAGTTTACCTCAATCTGAAGAAACATTTGTTGGCTGTGCTTATGTGTTGATGCAAAACAGCAGAATAGAATAGAATAGAATAGAATAGAATAGAATAGAATAGAATAGAATAGAATAGAATAGAATAGAATAGAATAGAATAGAATAGAATAGAATAGAATAGAATAGAATAGAATTCTTTATTGACTAAGTGTGATTGGACACACAAGGAATTTGTCTTTGGTGCATATGCTCTCAGTGTACATAAAAAGACAAGACACATTCGTCAAGAATCATAAGGTACAACACTTAATGATAGTCATAGGGTACAAATAAGCAGTCAGGGAACAATCAATGAAGGACCATGCTCAAAGGATAACATCTCTCCATCCACTGAAATCATATTCTTATCTTGGGTCTCTCCTCCTTTTAGGATGATCATCAGCTGTCTATAGAAGAGTTGGAGATGAAATATAGGACCAACATCAAGAAGGTGAAGCCCTTTGACAAAAAAGAGTATTAGCGGCAAGCGGAGAGGAACACAGGTTTTCATAGTTCATCATAACCTTTTCTGCAGCCTTGAAAGTACAGTTGCCATCTAGTGTTTGAAAGGAAGTGATACATGGGGAATAAGGCTGCCCTAAATTGGTAGCCGCCTTCAATGTATCCACGATAGACAAATCTCTAGGAATCAGAGGCATTACTGGTGTCAGGGTTCCAAGTAACACCCCCAATGAAAGAAGACTCCGAGGCTTGAATTTCCTCAAAGTTCCATTTTATTAGAGATGTCATATTGGCACATCTGGGAAAACCCGAATCTGAAAGCTTCCAGGTTTTCCCCACCCAAATTAAAGTCCAAGTGCCTGCCCAGCACCCACATGTCCATCACATGGTTTAATCAAAGCACTGTCCCAACTGGAGATGCCTCCCAGTTCCAGCCCTCCAGGTGCAGGGCAAGATGACCTTGACTCTCTGAGAAAGGAATGTTATTATGACTCTATATCACCCATGCTCTATACAACCCCCCCCTCCCAATTTCCCACAGTAGTAAATGTGGCAGGCCTGAAGGCCCAATGCAAAAGATGGCTCCCAGGCCTAACAACTGGTTTGTTATTACTGCATATTTATATCTGGCCTCCTTGTCTATTTGCTTCCAGGGTCTGACCAGCACAGTGGCCGGAGAGATTCTCCTTCGTGATGGCCCCAATGAATTGAAGCCTCCCAAAGGCACTCCGGAGTACGTGAAGTTTGCGCGTCAGCTGGCTGGGGGGCTGCAGTGCCTGATGTGGGTGGCAGCTGCCATCTGTCTCATCGCCTTTGGCATCCAGTGTGGCCAAGGGGATCTTACCAGCGCAGACAATGTAAGTGCCCACAGCAGATTTGGGAGTCAGTGGGACAAGAGATGCGATGGGACAGGGGTGTCAAACTGGATTTCTTCGAGGGCCGGATCTGCATTATAGTTGTCCTCCGTGGGCCAGCCGGCAGGGACGGGTGGGAGAGACAGGACGGACAGTTCCTGCAGCATCCTGCCGGCCAAAACACGGTGTGGGGGGGGGCACCCCTGGGCCCTGTTTTCAGCCCATGCCCAGTTTTGGCCAGCAGAGTGCTGCAGGAGACTGTCCAGACTGAAAACAGGATGGAGAGGGCACACAAGGCTCCCCTGAGCCCTGTTTTTGCTAGCAGAGGCACTGCGGGCCTTTGCTATTTCCAGGCCAGCCAGATCTAAGCACCCCGTGGGCTGGATCTGGCCTGTGAGCCTTGAATTTGATAGCCCTGCAATAGGAGATAGAATGCTGATTCTATCAAAGTGGGTAACAACAAATCTGTTGTTAAGCAAGCAGAGAGATTGTTTTAAACAAGCTCTCCCTCTTGAGCTGCTTTTCTAGGTAATACCAGGCTTCCCTAAAAAGTGCTAATTGCAGGTTAAGAAGCTCAGCTGTGACCTTAATTAATTTATTAGAAACCCCCCCTCACCCTCCCCAGCTCACAGCTGTTGCTTGAAACTTAAATCAGTTTCACACCGACAGCTTTTATACTCAGGTGTAAATAGGCATATTGGTCAGAAAATGAATATATACTACTGTTTATTACTGTCGTGTTTGAGAATGGTTGCTAAAGAAGGTAGTTGATAAATGAGGAGGGGCTGTATAATAAATGTAATGTCTGCCAGGATAACTGGAAAGAGTGCAGCTGTGACAATACAAAGACCAGCATATTTTTTCTTCTTCTTCTTTTTTAGTTATACTTGGCCGTTGCTCTTATTGCTGTTGTGGTGGTGACTGGTTGCTTTGGTTACTATCAAGAGTTTAAAAGCACAAACATCATTGCCAGTTTCAAAAATCTCGTGCCGCAGGTAAAAATGGCTCCCAGTAACTTCTTCTTCCTAGCATATTCCCTCAAGTGCAAGGTCTGCTTTTTGGATCATTAAGCGCCACTTTGCATAGTCAGCTGCGTCTCCAGGGCGCAGGCCCGCGACTTGCATATCTTTGTTGATGGTGTCTTGCCATCTCTGTTTTGGATGCCCGCAAGGTCACCGGCCATTGACTTCTAGTTGGTAGGCAGTCTTGGCCATGGTGGAAGGTGCTGCTCCCTGGACGTGTCCATATCAGCAGAGCCGGCCTTCTCTCATCTTCTCTATAATTGGTGTCACACCAACATGCTGTTGAATGATGTCATTTGTGATCAGAGGTGGGTTTCAGCAGGTTCTGACCAGTTCTGGAGAACCGGTAGCGGAAATTTTGAGTAGTTTGGAGAACTGGTAAATACCACCTCTGGCTGGCCCCACCCCCATCTATTCTCTGCCTACCGAGTCCCAGCTGATCGGGAGGAAATGGGGATTTTGCAGTATCCACCCACCAAGCCATGCCACGCTGACCAAGCCACACCCACAGAACCAGTAGTAAAAAATTTTGAAACCCATTACTGTTTGTAATGTGGTCAAGAAGGGAAATGCCCAATATCCAATGGAGCATTGGCATTTCCATGGCACGAGAGAGCTTTCAGTCCCTGTTGTTGCTGCCCAGCATTCAGTGCCATACAGTGCAACAGGCCGGATGGGTGTCTTGTAAATCTTAGATTTAAGACGGGTTGGCATTCTTCTGTCACATACCACACCAGTGAGTTCTCACCAATGCATCCAAGCTGCATTCATCCTTGCTCTCACCTCACCATTGATGTCACCCAGTGGTGGGTTTCAAAATTTTTTACTACCAGTTCTGTGGATGTGGCATGGCTTGGTGGGCATGGCTTGGTGGGCATGGCAAGGGAAGGGTACTGTAAAATCTCCATTCCCACCCTACTCCAGGGGAAGGTTACTGCAAAATCCCCATTTCCTCCCATCAACTGGGACTTGGGAGGCAGAGAATAGATGGGGGCCGGGCCAGTCAGAATTTTTACTACCAGTTCTCTGAACTACTCAAAATTTCCGCTACCGGTTCTCCAGAACTGGTCAGAACCTGCTGAAACCCACCTCTGATGTCACTATTGCCTTGGAGAGGGGATCCCAGATACCGAAAAATATCCACCTTCTTTAGGTTTTCTCCATTGATTTGAAGCGTAAATGGCTTCCAGTATCCCCAGTATAAAATTCTTTGACCATCTGGGATTTTTGCTTTGTTTTGTTTTGATTTTTTTTTTTTTACATGAAGAAAAGAATGTTCTAAGTCCAAATAGTTTCTTCTCTTCTTCCCAAACACAGCAAGCCACTGTGATTCGGGATGGTGACAAGTTCCAGATCAATGCTAATCAGCTGGTAGTGGGTGACTTGGTGGAGATCAAAGGGGGAGACCGAGTCCCAGCAGACATCAGGATCATCACTGGTCAAGGATGCAAGGTACCTAAATAAGAAAGAAGGCTGCTCCGATAAACGTGACTTCACCTTCTCCCCACTCCAAAAAGTTTGCTTTTCAAACTTTCTGTTGGAGAAAGATTATAAAGTTTGGCCCATTTGGTTCACTGGACAAATGAAAGGAACTAGAGAAAGGATCACTTGAATATGAGCCAGCAGTGTGCAGCAGTGGCCAAAAAAAGCTAATACAACCCTGGGTACAACAGAGGCATAGAATCAAGAACACATAAAGTATTAGTACTGCTTTATAAACCCTTAGTAAGACCAACATTGGTGGAATGCTGCTGCTTTAACAACCAGTTCGGTAAGAGTGTGTGTGTGTGTTTAAGGCATTTGCACGCAGCGCTGAAAATGGAGCATTTAAAAGCTCAGCTGCTTACCTTCCAAGTCAGCAACGGTAAGTAGAACAGTGAGGGGGGGGATCAGCTGTGCCACGCGATTGAGATGAGCTACAAAACAGGAAATAAAGGACAGGATGGAGCGGGGGTCGGTGGGTGGGGCCAACTAATCAGCGCTACCAGTTCACCTGAACCGGTCGGAACCAGTTGAATTCCATCTCTGAAGACCACACCTGGAATACTACAACCAATTTTGGTCACCAGACTACAAAAAAGATGTTGAGACCTTGGAAAAAGTTCAGAGAAGAGCAACTAAGAGGAGCAAAGGCCTGGAGACTGAAACATATGAAGGATCTGGGTTTGGCTAGTCTAAGGAAAAAAAGAATTAGGGGGTGACATGATAGCAGTATTCCAGTATTTGAAGGGCTGCCACAAAGAAGAGGGGGTCAAATTATTCTCCAAAGCACCAGAGGGCAGGACAAGAAGCAATGGATGAAAACTAATCAACGAGAGAAGCAATTAAGGAGAAGCTTCCTAACAGTGAGGACCATTAACCAGTGGAACAGCTTGCCTTCAGAAATCATGGACACTCCATCACTGGAGGTTTTTAAGAAGAAACCAGACAGCCACTTATCTGAAATAGCATAGGTTCTCCTGCTTGAGCAGGGGACTGGACTAGAAGACCTCCAAGGTGCCTTCCAGCTCTATTCTATTCTAGACTGAACTAGTGAGTTACTTGCACATTCTATATGTGATCCCTGTCACCGTATTACTGTTTCAATAGTATAGTTGCAATCCAAATGCAGAAATGAAGGAAGAACATGCCCACTCCTACATCTCACGTAGAGGGAGGAAGTGCTTCAGACTGTCTCGGGGTCACTGTGTAACATGTATCTTGGTCTAAGTAACCAAGTGACTACAGCCTTACCTTAGGACTTGGTAGATTCATGTTCAAGTCATCATTCAATTACAAAACATACACATTACAGTCATACTATCCATTCTGTTCTGCAATATCATCCTGGTTGCCCTTCTCTGCACTTTTTCTGAGACACTAGAAAAAGTGCAGAGAAGAGCAACCAGGATGATTAAGGGACTGGAGGCCAAAACATACAACGAACGGTTGCAGGAACTGGGCATGGCTAGTCTAGCGAAGAGAAGGACCGGGGGAGACATGATAGCAGTCTTCCAATATTTGAGGGGCTGCCACAGAGAGGAAGGGGTCAAGCTATTTTCCAAAGCACCTGAAGGCCAGACAAGGAATAATGGATGGAAACTGAACAAGGAGAGATTCAACTTAGAAATAAAGAGAATTTATTCCAACCGATGGAACAGAAGTTGCCTTCAGAAGTTGTGGGAGCTTCTTCACTGGAGGTTTTCAAGGGGAGATTGGACTGCCATTTGTCAGGGATGGTTTAGGTTCTCCTGCTTGGGTGGGGGGGTTGGACTAGATGACCTACAAAGTCCCTCCCAACTCTGTTAATCTATCTATGAAATATATAGCAGTTCTAAAGCATATTAATTTCTAAGTAAATACTTAATATATTTTCAGGTTTGTTGACTTTAAATCCCAGAATTCCACGGCCAGGATGGCCATGGATGAGAATTATGGGAGTTGAAGTCTATGTATTTGGAAGTCATCAAGGTCAGGAAACACTGGCTTAATTATTCAGATCAATGCAAAACTCAAAAATGATTCCGATCTGGAAAACAATCTGTGGGGAGAGAAACATGTTTCCATCTCCTGCACACACAGATATTTGAATAATGTAAGAAAGAAAATGCACAATGTAAATTTCAGAATTGAAAATTGTCCAGCCATGGGCAATTATCTCCATACCGAGAGTTGTGCCTGCAGAGTTTCATGGAATTATGTCACAGTGCACATAACAATCCTCTCTTTCTTTCTTTCTTTCTTTCTTTCTTTCTTTCTTTCTTTCTTTCTTTCTTTCTTCCTTCCTTCTTTCCTTTCTTTCTTCCTTCTTTCCTTTCTTCCTTCCTTCTTTCTTTCTCTCTCTCTCTTTCTTTCTTTCTTTCTGTCTTTCTTTCTTTCTTTCTTTCCTCCTTCATTCTAGGTGGATAATTCCTCTTTGACAGGGGAATCTGAACCTCAAAACCGTACCCCAGAATGCACCCATGAAAGCCCTTTAGAAACAAGGAACATTGCCTTCTTCTCAACCATGTGCTTAGAAGGTAGGAAGAACTGGTTTTTGGAGGGAAGACATCGGTTGTCCACTGGAAAGCTTCTAGCTCTTCCCTTCTTCTTTTTCAGGAACTGCCACTGGTGTTATCATTAACACCGGGGACCGCACCATCATTGGGCGCATCGCCAGCCTGGCTTCAGGAGTGGAGAATGAGAAGACGCCCATTGCTATTGAGATTGAACATTTTGTGGACATCATAGCTGGCTTGGCCATTTTCTTCGGTGCCACCTTCTTTGTTGTTGCCATGGTGATCGGCTACCCCTTCCTCAAGGCCATGGTCTTTTTCATGGCAATTGTGGTGGCTTATGTCCCTGAGGGTCTTCTAGCAACAGTCACGGTAAGTATCACAACTCAAGCAGTTTGAGCTCTTTCTGAATACTTTCCCCCTGTTCTTTCCATAACATCTTCACATGTTGCTTTGTATGAAGGAAGTGCTGTAGCCCACCAGCGGCCAGTGGATCTGGCAGCAGATTCTGACAGTGAGGAGGTTGGGGAGGAACATGGGCCAGTCCTGGAGTCTGGGGAAGGCTCTGATGAGGGCTCTGTGTCGGAGGCAGGTGGGGGGGCCAGGGCCATATGCCAGTTATCAGCTGCCTTCAGAGTCAGACATCAGTGAGGCAGATGAACAGATGGAGCATGTTCCCAGTGTGTGCCTGCGCAGAGTGGCCAGACGAAGGGAACAGCTAAAGAACAAGGGTTGACTTGGGAGTAAGGCCACAGGTGGACGATGAATTTATCCCCTCCCAGAGGGAATAAAAAAGGAGCGAAAGGGGAGTGGAGTTTGCAGGAGACAATTAGTTCATTACTGCATTCTTGCCAAGTATTGCGGCGTCTGAAAGATATCGGCCTGGCCACTTTCCAAGCCTGATAAAGGTCGGTAACTGTGAACTATCTTGAAAGACTGTGGGAGAGGAAAGACTTTGCTGGAGAGGAATTCACTGTAAATTAAATAAAAGGGGTTTATCGGGACGAGGACTCAGCTTCGTGCTGCTGGGAAAGCCTAAGTCAGAGCAGGAAGTACTGCAATCGCTCCCTGGCATCTCCACCAGGAAGTCCCAAAGGTGCTTTTTCAAAAGGCAGTTGGACTTTCTTTGGAGTTTTATCTGTGCCCTCAGGGTCACCTGAATAGTGCAAGTGGGTGTGGAACTGCTGGCTTTGTTGTAAACAGGAGATAGTATCGTGCCCCTCCCTCCTCTGTTGAACGAAGAGTGCTAATGACCAGATGACTGCAAGAAATATAAATCCTTCCATTCTCCGCCACTCCATCAGAAGTGAAAAAGCTTCTTGGATGAGAAGCAAAACATCTTCAAGGAAAAACGAAGTCCAGTTGCCTTTTGGGACAACTACGACCTGGATGACTGACAATCTCCACAAACACGTCCACCAGGGAGCATCTCAAGTAACAAAATATCTTCCATGTCAGCACTCCAAACTACATTCGTTCCAGTGCTGACATAAGGGGGAGAAGAGGGGGCAGCTGGCAAGAGGACGCTTGACTTTTCACCTACTTATTTTCCCTGAAGATAATATCCCCTAGGAGATGGGATGGGAAGGGGGACATTCCTGGGAGTAGTAGATATGGGGAGAGTGATTTGGAAGATGGCCAATGAGACGCAGAGAATTGGGGAACGGAAAGGGAAGGTTTGGGGTCAGGAAGTCAGTGTTGGCTACGACGTAGTCGGGAACAGATTGTCGTGCTTAATAAATGAAAGATTTCATCAAAGACTATTTGTTTGGAAATGCAATTTATTTGAGACGACACCGAAACCGGACATTCCCCAGTTCAAAGACTTACCACCCAACTGAACAGAAAAGAATGAACTAAATTATCCTTCCCAGCATGGCATCCTTCAGATATTCTGCACTACTTTTCCCATACGTCTGTAGAGATTCTCAGTCATCCAGGTCATGGTTGCCCCAAAGGTGCTTTTTCAGGAGGCAACTGGACTTTCTTGTTTTTTCTTTTGAAGACGTTTCGCTTCTCATCCAAGAAGCTTCTTCGGCTCTGACAGTTCAGAGTTGCAGACAGACTAGTTTCAGCTTCAGAGCTGAGCACAGAGCTACAGAGCCACGCCCAGGCTCCTTCCTGCCTCAGCTCCCATTGGCTGATCTTGTTGCTATGCCCTATTCCAGTTCATGAATATTCTGACACATTGGTTCAAGACTGACCCCACTCCCAATCTTATGCTTCTGGCTGACTGGAAGATATGGGAAAAGTAGTCCCAAAGGTGATTTTTTTTTTCAGAAGGCAACTGGACTCCCTTGTTTTTTCTTTTGAAGACGTTTTGCTTTTCATCCAAGAAGCTTCTTCGGCTCTGACAGGATAGTGGAGGATGGAAGGATTTATATTCCTTGCAGACAGACCCTGAGGACATAGATAAACCTCCAAGCGCTTCAACGGCCCTCTAAAACAGCGTTTCTCAACCTTGGAAGCTTGAAGATGGGTGGACTTCAACTCCCAGAATCCCCCAGCCAGCGCTGCTGGCTGGGGGATTCTGGGAGTTGAAGTCCATCCATCTTCAAGCTACCAAGGTTGAGAAACGCTGCTCTAAAAGGATGCAAATGACCAGCTGTCTGCAAGGAATATAAATCCTTCCATTCCTCATTATCCTGTCCGAAGAAGCATCTTGTGCGTGCTTTCTGGATTTGATTTCTGCAACGAACTCTGACAAAATGGCTTAATGCACTCAACCCAAGTTGACTTTAGTTATCCCAAGTTCCAAATATTGGACCTCACTTGTTTCCTACCCCCTTCTCCCCTCCCCACCTCCCTCTCATCCTCCTTGGATAGGTCTGTCTGTCTCTCACAGCCAAGCGACTGGCCAGGAAGAACTGTGTGGTCAAGAATCTGGAAGCTGTTGAAACGCTGGGCTCGACATCGGTCATCTGCTCGGATAAAACCGGGACGCTCACCCAGAATCGAATGACGGTCTCGCATCTTTGGTTCGACAACCAAATCCACACAGCGGACACTACAGAAGACCAGTCAGGTATTTGCAAGCCTAGCAACAAGCAGAGAGACAGTCAGTAACGATGGGCAGCGGGCTGCCCATCCTAAGCTTACAGCCCAGAAAACCTGCCACGTCACTTCTTGTTCTGCTTTCCAGGGCAAACTTTCGATCAGTCCTCGGAGACGTGGAGAGCTCTATGTAAAGTGGTGAGCCTCTGCAACCGGGCTTCTTTCAAATCAGGACAGGATAGTGTACCTGTGCCACGGGTAAGAAAAATCCGTACGGATTATTTATTTATTTATTTATTTATTTATTTAGCGTATGACAGGGGTGGTATTTAAAGGGGACGTGGTGGCTCAAGGGCTAAGATCCTGAGCTTTGTAGATCGAAAAATCGGCAATTCAGCAGATCGAATCCCTAGTGTCGCGTAATGGGGTGAGCTCCCGTTACTTGTCCCAGCTTCTGCCAACCTAGCAGCTCGAAAGCATGTAAAAAAATGCAAGTAGAAAAATAGGGACCACCTTTGGTGGGAAGGTAACAGTGTTCCATGCACCTTCGGCATTGAGTCATGCCTGCCACATGACCACGGAGACATCTTCGGACAGCGCTGGCTCTTCGGCTTTGGAACAGAGATGAGCACCGCCCCTTAGAGTCAGGAACGACTAGCACATATGTGCAAGGGGAATTTTTACCTTTACCTTTTGGCCTGTTTTCAGCCTCTGGAGGGCCTCCGGACCCTGTGGGAAGCTGTTTTCGCCCTTCCGGAGGCTCAAGAAATGCCTCCAGAGTTTGGGGTGGGCGAAAAATGCCATCCCCCCACCATGGTGTAGGTGGCTGACTAGGCCACACCCACTATGGCCACACCCACCCAGTAATGGGGCAGCAAACCCATTGCTAAAGGATCTAAAGCCCAACCCTGAGCCCAATCACCTTAAAGCAGCCAAAGTTAAGAAACACGGATCCAGTATCAGTGCAAATTCAGCCAGCACTTCAACGGTGCTAATCCTGTTTCTATGTTTCTCTCCCTTTCCAATCCCAGCGTATTGTGATCGGAGATGCCTCAGAGACAGCCCTACTGAAATTCTCTGAAATCACTCTCGGCAACGTCATGGAGTACCGGGAGCGCTACAAAAAAGTCTGTGAGATACCCTTCAATTCCACCAACAAATTCCAGGTTAGCAGCTGACTTTCTGTCCCCTTGGTTCCAAAAAGGCTCAGCAAGGGTCACCAAAAGGAACTCTGATTCAAATAGTACTGAATTAATCTGGCATTTAAATCTGGACTCCATTCCTTCCTGCCACTAGTTCATTGCCACTAGCCAAGAAGCTAGAAAGTTGCACATTGGGTAATAGACAAATCTCATGGATTCTATCATCTTCTCTTACTTTCAGCTGTCTGTCCATGAGCTTGATGATCCCAGAGACCAGCGCCATCTGCTGGTGATGAAAGGTGCTCCTGAGAGGATCCTGGAACGCTGCTCCACCATTATGATTAAGGGCCAGGAGTTGGCCCTTGACGAGCAATGGAGGGAAGCTTTCCAAACAGCTTATATGGACCTTGGTGGACTGGGCGAGCGTGTGCTGGGTAAGAAAGGATGGTATCAATGACTGAAGTTTTCATTAAGTACTTACTGAAAAAAAGTAAGGTTCTACATTTAGGCAAGAAAAACAAAATGCACAGGTACAGTATAGGTGGTACCTTGCTCAATAGTAGTAACTGTGAGAGGGATCTTGGAGTCCTAGTGGACAACCATTGAAATATGAGCCAGCCGTGTGCAGCAGCTGCCAAAAAAGCCAACACAGTTCTAGGCTGCATAAACAGCATAAACAGGCTGCCACAAAGAAGAGGGAGTCAAGCTATTCTCCAAAGCACCTGAGGGCAGGACAAGAAGCAATGGGTGGAAACTAATCAAGGAGAGAAACAACTTAGAACTAAGGAGAAATTTACTGACATTTAGAACAATTAATCAGTGGAACGACTTGCCTCCAGAAGTTGTAAATGCTCCAACACTGGAAGTTTTTAAGAAGATGTTGGATAACCATTTGTCTGAAGTGGTGTAGGGTTTCCTGCTTAAGCAGGGGGTTGGACTGGAAGACCTCTAAGGTCCCTTCTAACTCTGTTATTCTATTCTATTCTATTCTATTCTATTCTATTCTATTCTATTCTATTCTATTCTATTCTATTCTATTCTATTATTTTTTTTAAAAAAAATCTCTACAACTGCCTACTGGTAGGCTAGTTTTATTTTTGAGAAGAACCTCAACAAAACGCCCTCTTTCTCGATCTTCTCCTTCACTGATCTGTTGAGCCCTTCCAAGTAGCAATTATGCTCTCGTGAACAGCATGGAGCCACCACTGAACTCTCGTACAATTTCTCTGAGGTATTTTACATGAGCAGCATTCAGGAAATTTAAATAATGTCTCCAAGCTTCTGGAGCTTCATCCTGCGCATGGCAACTACCGAAGTATCCACCAACACCCTCAACAGTGTCAACTACTTGGATTTTAAATGGGCGTATGTGTGTTTTAATTTGAGGGCCAAATTTTATATATTTATTTATTTATTTTATTTATTTTATTTTTCATATTTGTATACCGCCCTACTCCCGAAGGACTCAAGGCGGTGAACAGCCATAATAAATACAAATACATATAGAAGAATTATATATATAATTTGATTTTAATTGGTTTTAAATTTTATAAATTTATGTGTTTTAATATGGCTGTACACCGCCCTGAGTCCCCTGGGAGAAGGGCGGTATAGAAATCTAATAAACTTTCAAACTTTATGAGAAACCTGAAATATCAAGTGAAGCACCAAAAGTCCAGTTTGAGCACTGTGGGCTAAGTGAAGATGGAGCTGTAGTTTGACTCATGGGCTTATGAAGTAAGTCTCGCAATGCTTTTCTCTTGTCCACAGGTTTCTGTCACCTCTACCTTCCCCAGAATGAGTTCCCCCGTGGCTACCACTTTGACAGTGATGAAACAAACTTCCCCACTAGTGGGCTATGCTTTGCAGGCCTTATCTCTATGATTGATCCACCCAGAGCCACTGTGCCCGATGCCGTCATGAAATGCCGTACTGCAGGTATCCGGGTAAGTTCATCAGATGTTCTGATGATTTCAGTGGTTGGGAAAGTATTTGTAATAATGCTATGGAAGCCAGACATGGACACGTTGAAATCTTACAAGATCCTAGGATGGTTCTTTCCTAATCTGAGGCTTCTGGATATGTTGGACTTCAGCTCCCATGACAGCAATAGCAATAGCACTTAGACTTACTGTATTTTTCGGACTATAAGACACACTTTTTTGTCTCCCAAAAAGGGGTGAAAATGTCTGCGCGTCTTATAGACCGAATATTGCCAAAGCCACACCCACCCACTGACAGTTTTTTTGCCACCACACGCCCCATTTTCGGGTCTTTTTTCGGCCCGTTTTCAAGGCTTTTTTGGCCATTTTTTTTAGAAAAAATGGCCTGAAAAAAGCCTCAAAAGTAGGTTGAAAAAAGCCTCAAAAATGGGCCAAAAAAGCCTCGAAAATGGGCCAAAAAAGCCTTGAAAACTGGCCAAAAAAGCCTCAAAAATGGGCAGAAAAAAGCCTTGAAAATGGGCAGAAAAAAGGCTGGAAAAGGCCCGAAAAAAGGCCCGAAAATGGAGCGCACGGAGGCCAAAAACTTTTTTGTGTTGATTTCCTCTTCTAAATTTAGTTGCATCTTATAGTCAGGTGCATCTTATAGTCTGAAAAATATAATATATACCACTTCACAGTGCTTTGCAGCCCTCTCTAAGTGGCTTACAGAGTCAGCCTATTGCCCCCAACAATTTGCGTCCTCGTTTTACTGACCTCCGAAGGATGGGAGGCTGAGTCAACCTTGAGCCTGGTGAGATTTGAACTGCCAAATTGCAGGCAGCCGGCAGTCAGCAGAAGTAGCCTGCAGTCTAACCACTGCGCCACCGTGGCTCATGATATTTGGGTGTGTGACAAATACGTTTAGAAACAACTGCTACAATCCCCTCCCCACCCCCATTTTTTTTCCCAGGTGATCATGGTAACAGGAGACCATCCAATCACCGCCAAAGCCATCGCTGCCAGCGTTGGCATCATCTCAGAGGGCAGCGAAACTGTTGAAGATATCGCCACCCGTCTTCGCATCCCCGTGGAGCAGGTTAACAAGCGGTGAGCATCTTAATACCCGGGCATATTAAAGAGCTACTTTGAGTGACAGCGGCACCAGACAAGGAAGATATTCTGTGCAAGGGAAGAAGTCATATGGTTGTCAAGGTACCAAGTAATAGATCCGTGGCAAGCAAAAACTCCGAGGCAAGTGGGTTCCTCACAGAATAGCTTTATTGGAAATATCACACATTGGCACATATCTGGTGAAAACCAACTCTGAGGGACCCCCTGGTTTTTACCTAATTAAAAGTTTTTCCCTCAATCCCAAACAATCAGTCGCATGGCCCAATCAATGCAGCTTCCGTTGGTCTGGTGACATCACTCCTCCTTCCTCCGATTAGGTGTGAGAAGGTCCTTGGTTCCCAAGAGAAAGTATTTCGTTTTGACAACACAACCCCAGCTATCTCTAAACCCCCTTCCCTATCCCTCAGCTCCAGTGTGGCCACACTGAAGCTCCAAGATGGCTTCAGCCAAGCCAGCTTCAGAGTTGACAAATGGAGTTGCTGGGGAGCTATTGGGAGGTTTCCTAATCTTGAAGAGGGCTTCTCTCTTATTTCAAGGGATGCCAGGGCATGTGTGGTCAATGGAGGTCAATTGAAAGATATGGAAAGTGAAGATTTGGTTGAGATCCTCAAGATGCATCCAGAGATGGTCTTTGCTCGCACCTCTCCACAGCAGAAGCTCATCATTGTAGAAAGCTGTCAGAAACTGGTAAGATCCAAACTTCTTATTTAAAAAGTAGATATATTTGACACTTTTTACTTTCCCAGCCATAGAAACTAGAAAAATTACAGAACCAGAGACATCATTTATACAAAATACCAAGCATTGATAATTCTCCCCTTAGATTTTTTTTTCTTATGGTTTTAATATGTATCAAGGCTGGCCAATGACCATAATAATTTGTTATTATATCATAAATAATTTGATTTGTGTAACCCCATAAATCACAACTGATTTATAATTTGATATGAAGTTCCCAGATGGGTTTTGATGAATCCAGTAAACAAGCTAAGCATGTTAAGTGGACACGGTCCATAATTAAGTAATTGTCTCCATCCTTCCCTTCCTCCAAAGATAATATGATGCAGGGTTGCCATTTTTTTTAAATCTTCATAATTGCTTTGTGAAATACATTAGGCTGAACGGACAAGCGTTCTTAATTGTATTACTCTGGGATATATAGAAATGCTTGAAGCACCCAGCTGCTGCTCCCTTCAGGTCGACCGATTCTGATATTAGGGAGCTTCTAATTACCGTATTAAGGGATGTATTAATCTAATTACTGTATTAAGGGACACGGCGGCTCAGTGGCTAAGACGCTGAGCTTGTCGATTGGAAGATTGGCAGTTCAACGGTTCGAATCCCTACTACCATGTAATGGGGTGAGCTCCTGTTACTTGTCCCAGCTTCTGCCAACCTAGCAATTCGAAAGCATGTAAAAAATGCAAGTAGAAAAATAGGGACCACCTTTGGTGGGAAGGTAACAATGTTCCATGTGCTTTTGCCATTGAGTCATGCCGGCCACATAACCACGGAGACATCTTCGGACAGTGCTGGCTTTTTGGCTTTGAAACGGAGATGAGCTCTGCCCCCTAGAGTCAGGAATAACTAGCACATATGTGTAAGGGGAACCTTTACCTTTACCTTTATTGTCCTATATACAGAAAAATACGGTAGCTATACCTTTCCAGAAGGAGATCAAGAAGAAAGACATGGTGTGGCAAAGCCCTCTGAGCACATGGAATACTAAAAAGAAGTGCTGCCCATTATAAAACTTCGTCCTGAATCCCGTTCGTAGAACCCGAGTCTCACACTTCTCACTCTTGTCCACAGGGTGCAATTGTGGCTGTTACAGGAGATGGGGTGAATGACTCCCCGGCGCTGAAGAAAGCCGATATCGGAGTCGCGATGGGCATTGCTGGATCCGATGCAGCCAAGAATGCTGCAGATATGATCTTGTTGGATGACAACTTTGCCTCCATTGTCACCGGCGTTGAGCAGGGTCAGTTCCTGGGAGGATCCCTTGCTTAGAGAGATTCTGAGATAGGATGTCCTCACGCACCTAGAACAATAGCAATAGCATTTAGACTTATATGCCGCTTCACAGTGCTTTACAGCCCTCTCTAAGCAGTTTACAGAGTCAGCCTATTGCCCCCAACAATCTGGGTCCTCATTTTACTGCAGCGGTGTCAAACTCAAGGCCCGCGGGCCCAGGGTGCTTAGATCTGGTCCGCGAGTCCACCCTGGAAACAGTGGACCAGCACGTGGTGCGTCTGCCAGCAAAAATCTTGGATCTTGGGAGGGCTGCGCCCGGCCCTCCCAGGCTCTGTTTTCAACTGTGACGGCCTCTTGCAGCCCTCTGCCAGTTAAAACGAAGCTTGTGTGAGTTCTGTTTTTGTTGGCAGAGGGCTGCAGGAGGACGTCATGGCCGAAAATGGAACTCAGGAGCCTGTTTTCGCTGGCAGAGCACTTGAGCCACCATAGGCACCCCTGACATGAGTGACATCAAGCTGGCCATGCCCACCCTGGCCCCCGAGGTTAAACACAACCCTGATGCAGCCCTCAATGAAATCGAGTTTGTTTTATCTGTTTTACCGACAACGGAAGGATGGAAGGCTGAGTCAACCTTGAGCCTGATGAGATTCGAGCTGCCAAATTGCAGGCAGCCGGCAGTCAGCAGAAGTAGCCTGCAGTACTGCATTCTAACCACTGCGCCACCGCGGCTCTTACAACACATAGAAGGAAGCCATTCATGTTCTGCATTTTTCTCTTTGTTTCCCCTCCAGGGCGCCTGATCTTTGACAACCTCAAGAAATCCATTGCTTATACCTTGACCAAGAACATCCCAGAGCTGACCCCCTACTTGATTTACATCACCGTCAGTGTCCCTCTTCCTCTTGGCTGCATCACCATCCTCTTTATCGAGTTGTGCACAGACATTGTGAGTCCTAAAGGACCAAACTAAAGTTTGCAGGAAGCAGAATAAGGGACACCCCCTCTAAACCATCTTTCATTTTGTGGGTCCCATTTTGTGGATGTATAAGCCACTTCTTTTAGAACAAACCTCACCTTGGCTTAGCCTGAAGTGTTAACCCAGCCTGCTTAAGGCAATATCATTGTTGCATTCACACAACACACTAAACCCATTAAGCCAGTGGCTGTGTTTTTGACTTGTAATGTGGCTCAGTGGCTAAGATGCTGAGCTTGTCGATCAAAAGGTCGGCAGTTCAGCGGTTCGAATCCCTAGTGCCGCGTAACGGGGTGAGCTCCCGTTACTTGTCCCAGCAGTTCGAAAGCACATAAAAATGCAAGTAGAAAAATAGAGACCACCTTTGGTGGGAAGGTAACAGCGTTCTGTGCGCCTTTGGTGTTTAGTCATGCCAGCCATATGACCATAGAGACATCTTCGGACAGCGCTGCCTCTTCGGCTTTGAAACAGAGATGAGCACCGCCCTCTAGAGTCAGGAATGACTAGCACATATGTATAAGGGGAACCTTTACCTTTATCATTTTAATGTGGGGTTTTTTTTTAATAGTTTAATTTCGAGGTAGCTAACCAGTTTAGGCCAATTTAGCCTAATTGGCTAGGTCAAGGTAAACCCAAGTGATACAAATTAATTCAATTATTAGGTTAAGTGTCTTGTATGAATCCAACCTTACAGGTCTAAAAGCCTACTCTTGGCTCCAAAAGGTTTTCATCCACCACACGAAGTTCCAGAAATTTCACGTGTCCATCATAGCAAATCTGGGGTGAAATGAAAGCTGTTCTTGTGTGCCAAATGCTTATTTTAGATATTCTGTCCTCCCCCCACAGTTCCCCTCAGTTTCACTGGCCTATGAAAAGGCTGAGAGCGACATCATGCATCTGAAGCCCCGAAATCCTCGACGGGACCGCCTAGTCAATGAAGCACTAGCTGTCTATTCCTATTTCCAGATTGGTATGTATGCATGCAAGAAGGCGTCACCTAGTGGTTAGAACTAGCAAAAGAAAGAGAATGCATTTGCTAGAGAGCAATGTGCTTTTAATTCAATTTTAACAAAAGCATCCAAAGTTGGTTTTTATTTTTTTTTAGATAGCTTACTAGAACAGGTTTTGATTAGCCTTATCCAACAGAGGCCTCTTCAGATACATCAGGGGGACTGCATCTCCTACACCAGTAAGGAATTCTAGGTACTGGAGTCCCAAAATTGCGGGAGAATGCTGGGTTGGGAAAGGCTGGCCTAACCATAAAAGACTAGGGCTAGATCTAGAAGTTTCAATATAGTTTCTATGAGGAGCAGAGGAGAGGAGTTTCAGTTTCAGAGATCAGCACAGCATGCAGCTTTAAAACAGTTGAGCTAAGCCACACTCAGGCTCCTTGCTGTCTCCTTCCTTGTTGCTCACACAGCAAATACTGTTTCAGTTTCCAAACAGCCCTCAACTCGCTCACACACTGACGCTAGCCAGATGAATACTGATGGATGCTGATAGGCAGAGGCAGAATTTTTTTTATTTTATTTTCCTCCCCAAAAACTAAGATGCGTCTTATACTCCAGACCATCTTATATGCCAAAAAATATGGTAGATGGAAAAGAGACAAGCCAGGAAATTATTATTATAAATATTCCATCCTGCCTAGAAACCAGAAGACAAGATGGTGATAAGCACCGTCTGTGTGAGCTGGAAGAGATAGAAGGCGCGACTTCCTTACCTTTACCTCATTTGGTGAATGTGCCTGCAATATGCTGTCAAAGCGTGCTCACCCAAACATTGAAAACCCCTGGCTTAAAAATCGGATGCCAAGGTGCAGCAGGACCAGAAATCCAACACAATCTGTGTGGTGTTTTGCCTTGCAGGAGCCATCCAGTCATGTGCTGGCTTTGTTGATTACTTCACCGCCATGGCGCAAGAGGGCTGGTACCCACTGAAGTGCGTAGGGCTTCGAGCCGCCTGGGAGAATGATCATATCCAGGACGTTCAAGACAGCTATGGCCAAGAGTGGGTGAGTAGAGAAGAGAAAGACCAACCTGATGTTCCAATTGTTGCAACTCAGGACTATTTAATCACAGGCCATGTTTACCCAACCTGGGAACCGGGAGTGTTCTTGATGATTCCTCGATTAGATTGTTTACTTTTAGCTTGTTTGCATGAATTGGGAGGACACTCCCACTATCACTGAAAGGGAAGCCACTAGTATATAGAGAACAAAGCCCGCCCCCTTCTAACATTGATAATGTTACCTAGTCAGGTAATGAAATGTCTCCAAGAAAACAATCAGAACTCAGAGAACACCAAGGACGCCACCATTCAATCCCGAGCTGCAAATATTCTCTTCTATGAGTAAACCAGGGACTGGTTTGGACAAAACTCAGCAGCAATGTTTCATGTGGCTGTTGATAAAAATAAGATCACCAACATGATCGCCAACGCCCGATGATGGATATGGCACAAGAAGAATGAGTAGATACTCTGTATTGTCTAGAACAGAGATGGCTAACCTTTTCTGGACCGAGTGCCCAAAGCACCCATGCGCATGCAAATGCGTGCATGCCCGAACCCCCAACATGCAATGCATGTGCAGCCCCCGCATGTGCCCCACCCCCTGTGCATGCACGCATGCTCCCCCATGTGCGCCCTACCCCATGCATATGCGGCAGAGACCTGAAGACCAGCTAGCCAGCGGGAGGCACGCATGCATGCACAGCAGAGCTGAGCTGGGGCGACAGCTCGCGTGCCCACAGAGAGGGCACTGCGTGCCACCTCTGGCACGTGCCATAGGTTTGCCATCACAGGTCTAGAATCTCAAAAATACTTAAGTAGTTCTCAGGGTTATTTGATGGCTGGTGGTCATCTATTGGATTTGCCTTCATACCACTGTTTGTTTCTCTACCAGACATTTGGACAACGTCTTTACCAAGAGTACACCTGCTATACCGTCTTCTTCATCAGCATTGAGATGTGCCAGATTGCAGATGTGCTTATCCGCAAGACACGACGACTTTCTGTCTTCCAGCAAGGATTCTTCAGGTAGATCACACCCCCGGCAGCTCCAAGCGAGATCTTCCTAGTCTGGCACAGCTAGGAACATAGTTTTTCAAATTCATGTCTTTTATATTGTGATACTATACATCAAAACAAAGGGATAGTAGCCAATGGTTGCTTTGAGATGTTGACAGCAATATGATCAGTGGACAAAATATTAATATGAAGGAACCTCTAGGATTGTCAAACAATTCAGTAGTGACTTCGAGCTATCCAAAGAAAAGTTGAATTAGGCTATAACCTTGAACCCACTTGGCTCACTGAAGGACTGGTACTCATATTGGAAAAGTGCTATTTACAATGTAATAGGAAGGATTTCAGATGTCCTAAATCTCTAAGGAGGTTCTTATTAAAAATAATTTTTCCAGTGGGCAAATGGCACATTTAAACTTTGCTGATTCTACAGTTGGAATCTTTCTTCTTGATTTTTCCAATCTAACAAATTCAACCTGTTGTTCGACCTCCTGTTCTCATTCTTAGTTCTTGAATTTGCATTGGTTGGAGAGTACGTTTTCCTGACCAAATGATGCTGAAATGATGCTACTGATGTGCAAATTTGAATCAAGCATGAGTCCAGGAAATAAGCTCCTTTCCCAGAAAAGTTGGCAAAGCACCTGTAGCTTTCCCCAACCCCAGAACACATTTGAGTTCTCCCTGAATTTGACAATTTTGTGAATTCAACAAGAATAGGAATATTTGCCTTCTTACCCTGGAATTGGTTTCTTTCCACTGAGTGGTCCGGTTCTGCCAATGATCAATTGACCATCACCCAATTCTGGTCTATTCAAAGCAGAAATCAAAAACAGCTGAACACCTTCCATCCAGCCTTACTCATCTCTTTCTCTTTCAGAAATAAGATCTTGGTGATTGCTATTGTGTTCCAGATCTGTGTGGGCTGCTTCCTCTGTTATTGCCCTGGGATGCCCAATATCTTCAATTTTATGCCCATACGGTAAGAACTTGTACACATTGGTATTCTAAAGTGACAAAACCACCTATCAAAAGTTCTCATGAAGACATGCTACAGAGTGGAGCTAGTTAGAAAAGCCCATAGCCACCTCTGCACTTGTCTTCCCAAAACCTGAGAAGAACGTGGCTTGTTTTGTGGCTTGTGTTGTGTTGCATTGTGGTTTGCAAGAAATGGCTTTCAATACTATACTGTATAAGGAACCTAGCAACTCGGGCAAACATGAATAAGCAAACCAATGTTCTCTTCCCACATTCTTGCTTCTCTCTTTCCTTTGTAGGATATCACTACACACTTAGCAGGGCTATAAATCTCAACTCTCCAGACACTTTACCCTTTATTCAGGAATTAGCTAACTCAGCAAAAAAACTCCCAGACAAAACACAACCATCTCAACTAATCACACAAAAACTAAAACATGAAGCATAGAGGTATAGATTTGTCCACTGAAGTGCACGGACATCAATGAGTGTATTTATGTATTTTACTTACAATCTACCCTTTATAACAGGAGCTCAAGGCAGCCTATAGTGCTAATTCCTCCAATTCTTTTCCCCAAACAATAACCCTATGAGGTAGGTAAGGTTGAGAAGGGGGGGCAGCCCAAAATATAGAAGGAAGCTTCTGTAGCTAAAGGTTGATTAGAACTTGGGTCTCCCCATTTCTGATCCAACACCTTTACCACTGTACCTCACTGGCTCTCTTTAGGTTTATATTCTTTATATATATAATTCAGGGTTTAAAACCTAGTTATTTTGCCACTCCTTCACAAATCATTTTTTGTTTTTTTAGGAAACCCCACCTCACATCTTACAAAATCCTTACTCAGCTTGCTCTAATACATATTTTCCTCTAGCTGCACTTCCATTGCCTATTGTTTCTCCTATCCCATCAAACATTTAGATATTAAATTCAGCAAAGCAAGAGCGGTTCATTTACACATTGCCTTATAACAACAGTAAGTACAGATATAGGGAAAGACAGTGAGGAGTTAAAGAGCTAGAAGGCTACAGCTTAATCCTCTGATCCAATTCTCCCCTTTAGCTACCGTAAGTGGGAGAAAGCAAATCCTCTCACAAGACGGAACTTCCTGCAGCTCAGATCAGCACCAAGGACAGCAGCCATTACTGCCCTACATTACAACTGCCTCCTTTTTCCTGAGACTTTAGCAGAAGAAAACACAGATCAAAAACTGAAAGAAAAAAAAAAAAAGCTTTGGGGCCATATTTGTGTGGCAGAACGATGCTCAGTTCCTGTCTGCTTCAAGCCATGTCACTGAAAGCTCAGCAGGCTAACTTTTGAAGCTGTTAAGCTTAACTTTGTCCATTCTTTTGCTTCCCCCCTCCTGTCTAGATTCCAGTGGTGGTTAGTGCCTCTACCATTTGGCCTTCTCATCTTTGTGTATGACGAAATCCGAAAATTGGGAGTCCGGAGACACCCTGGAAGTAAGTTACAAGAATGGGTAGAGAGGAGGGAGGCACAAGTTGACATAAGGTTCATAGAAGACTGGATTCAGACATCTTCTACTGCAATTCCCAATCGTGGAACATTCAGAAATAGTGCTGTACTACTAGAAACCTTAATGGGACGCTGTGGCTCAGTGGCTAAGATGCTGAGCTTGTCAATCGAAAGGTCGGCAGTTCAGCGGTTCGAATCCCTAGTGCCACGTAACGGGGTGAGCTTCCGTGACTTGTCCCAGCTTCTGCCAACCTAGCAGTTCAAAAGCACGTAAAAAATCCAAGTAGTAAAGTAGGGACCACCTTTGGTGGGAAAGTAACAGCATTCCGTGCGCCTTTGGCGTTTAGTCATGCCGGCCACATGACCACGGAGACATCTTTGGACAGCGCTGGCTCTTCGGCTTTGAAACAGAGATGAGCACCGCCCCCTAGAGTCGGGAACGACTAGCACATATGTGCAAGGGGAACCTTTACCTTTACTTATTAGAAACCTTCAAGGGTACACCTTTGTTTTTCCATTGTCTGACAAACTGCTGTGAGCATCAATGATATCCTTGTCACCCTCACCCTAATTTCCATGTTGTTTCTTTCCTCCAGGTTGGTGGGACAAAGAACTTTACTATTAAAGATGAAACTCTGGGAACAAATACTGGTCCCCACTGGCATGGTTTGTGCTGCCTGGGCTGCTCCCTGTGGGTGCAAAATACTACAGTAAGAAGGAACCTGGGATTTGCTTTCTTCATTAGCTACACCTTCAACCGAGCTTGCTGAATTTCTTACCCTTCCTATGATGAATTTCCATATCCCACACGTCCAGCTAATCTGCTCCAGCTACTCTGGGACAAGAATCTGCCCATCATCAAGAAAAATATTTGGGGATGCTGATATGCTAGGGGAAATGGACAGTCCTTGAGATGGCAACCAAATATAAACATCAGAAGAGATATAAAGTGTGTTTTTAAAATATTTTTCTGGCAGCTTGCTGGCTGCCAGAAAAAAAGCCTAGAAACTAGTCAATTGTGATTTCACTGAACTAGGGCTGCATAAAAATATATATAAAAAACAGGTTTCAAAGCTCCAAAGCCTGTAAACAAGGCAATATGACCTCAAGGAAGAGTAAATTGAGCAGATTGAGTAAGTGGTTTGCCTCCCTTTGCCCTCTCCATAGGAAAATCAGATTTTTTTTTAAAAAAAAAATGTATATAAGATATGCAATGGCACATTAGCATCACTTTCAACTTCTGCATGATTTGGACTTTTGGTCTCCTTGGATTAGTTGTTCCCAAAACTTACACAGAACTTTCACACAGTGGATGAAAGGAAAGCAGAGAAATTCATACACAGGCAAGCAGTCTTGATTCAAGATAACCAGACAATGAAGCTATATAAACATATTTTCCATTCCTTCAAATTCCTATTACCCTATAGCACAATGGATTGCAGTAAGAAAAAATATAATAAAATGATATATGCCTCCTGATGGCATCAGGCAAACATGACTTACATACTTGCACCATACTTTATGATGCAAGTAAATAATTTTGTTGTTTGCGTAATGGCGTTATTTTGAAATCATTTGTCAGTTATCAAATGGGCAGATTATGCCACCACCAAACCACCTCCTGTACTTGCGACAGGCTTCCCTTCCTCCCTGTCTACCGTGTTTCCCCCAAAATAAGACCCCGTTTTATATTTTTTTGAACCCTGAAATAAGCGCTTAGCCTTATTGCCATGCGCTCAAAAGCCCGATTGGGCTTATTATCAGGGGATTCTTATTTTGGGGGGAAACAGGGTACCACCCTATGAATAAAGAGAATGATCCTTCCAACTTTCTCCAGTTAATTCGCTCACCGATGTGGAAGTAACTATAAGACTGAATTAAAGGGAAGGATTGCCGTGCCCACAAAGTCTCATTTAATGGTTTTTAAGAACCCAGTTCCTGAAAAAGAAAATACCTTGAGTCAGACTTAAACCACTTTGGGCAAGTATACTTCATCTAACTGTACTTGCTGATATTTGTCAATTATTATTATCTAAAAAAGATTAAGTATTATATATGCCCTGGGAGAAAAATGAATCTTTCCACTTCTGTTGCTTTACAAGTAGGAAGGACAATTAGATATATATATGCACATGGACTAGAAAGGTTTCCAAAGAATGACACCATAATGCTCCCTAAATCTAGCCAGTTACTGTTCACATTCCTTGAACAAAAATTGTTTGCAGAGTGAGAACTCTCTTGCTGCCAAGATCATGCAGAGAAGAGGGACCTCTCAGAGGTTTATGACTGTCCATGTAACGCTGCGCTTCTCATTACCACTTGGAATTACATCACCACATCCTCCATCATGATGGCCTTTAGTAAAGGCAGCATCCATGCACTGTTGCCATATGCAAGAAGAAAAATCAAGGCCCACTTTATTATCATCACTACCACAGGCCAAACCATAAAAGCCTTAATTTTAATTTTACCATTTTATTCCCAGCTACATACGGCTTTACCTGCAAACCTTTATATACACCAAAGTCTAAATAACCTCAGCTTCAAATGTAATTCAAATGTTATTGCTAAAATTCACTGTGCCTTTACCTTTGAGCTTCTCCAAACCCCGTCCAGTTTTAGATTAGATAATATGGCAATAGTTTCTACGAGGGAAGAATGCCAGGTACATCACGATGCAAATGATGGAGCCTATATAATACCACTGATGTACTTGCGTCCAATGCCATAATAATAAGTGTTACCTTGTGTATGATGAACTTATGAAGTGTTGTCATTTTTATGTTATTCTGGCTGTTTATGGATGCTGATGCAATAGAACTAAGATCGAACAGGGTAGGAATATGACATTATTGTGTATACTTGTTGGTTTAGTGGTATCCGTCTTGTTGGCTTAATGGTTGCATAAACACCATCATAACGTAGGAAACGCATGCACAGAACAGACAAATGAATTCAAACTGGGCAAAGTATAAATAATACTTTTTAAATTAGCATCGTTCTTGGAATGCCACAGTGACCATGACTGGAAACAATCTCACTGCAGGAAGGCAGTACAAAGGCCTGCGTGCCTTTGCAAACAGAATCCATAGCCGAGAGATCTTAGGATGTACACAGACACGGTCTCTCAAGTTGGAGCAACAATTGGTGGAGCTTCAGTTACTGTGTACCAGGGTGACAAAGAGCGCCAAGGAGCTGAAGGAAAGGAGGCCAGTGATCACCGCTTTAACCAGAAGTGCAGTCCAGCTACCCAGGAGAAAGACGTGCACAAACGATCTAAAAAAGCAGAGAGAAGTACGTGAGGCCTGAGATTTTAAGGCTGGCGTAAAAACAAACCTACTATTGCATCAATATCCCATGCTTGATTTGCACATCATGCTGAACCAAGATACCGTTTATCATCACACATGATCAGCGACTAACTCTCCTTTATAAAAAATTGTTTGTTGAGTTTGTAATATAAAGACCCAACAAGCATGATAGCTTCCGGTGTTGGATGAATACAACCAAATGTAGCCACAGAGAGGGACGTCCACTGGGTGGGGTTAAAAAAAAAGCCAAGATGGTGGTTTTGATCACAGCCCCGCCCGCTTCTTACTTTTTGACCTAGCACAAATACTGAGATGGGAAAGTTCTCCGAGCATTGGAGCAAAGGAAAGTCTTGATTCTTTGAGAAGAGGAAGAGGAATTTTAAAAGAAAGGGAGCCATGGTGAGGATGTGGGAGGCCCAGCTTCAATTCCTCACTCGTACAAAAAGGTTACTCAGTTCTGGGGGGGAAATGGATTATCGTACAGAAAATAAAAGAAAGGGGAGACAAGGAGCTGAATCAAGGATCTGGAAGTTCCCAAGGTTTCCCCTCTCCCTTGGTAACCTCCCTTGGCCACCTTAATTCCACCAAGAACACTCACTCCATAAAGAAGGCTTTGTAGATACTGACACCCAGGAGGAAAGTAAGGGGCAGTCGGTAATGTTTGGGTAAATCGTAACGGGTGAACATCCACACCAGGGCAGCGGTGGCAATGTAATGAACCTGAAAGGGCACAAAAGGAGAGATAAGGAGAGATTCCCAAATGCTTTCCAAAACCTAACTGCCAAGCAGAACATCTGACATTCAACCACCTGGGATTTATAAACCATTGCAGTATAAAATTCAAATATGTTTCTTCCAAAGCTGGCTAGCTAGCCAGCTCTGCCCTTGTTCGATTTTCTCCTTTACAAAGCCCCCTAAGTTCAGGCTCCCCCTTGGTGCTCAAGGCTCATGGTTTATTTAGGGCATCCGTCGGAACCCTGACATCTGGCCCCTAAAGTTCACTCAGTTTCCATTTTAGCTCTTGAGGGGAAACCCTATTCCTTACAGCAGCGTTTCTCAGCATTAGATACTTGGAGATGGGTGGACTTCAACTCCCAAATTGGTTGGCTAGGGAATTCTGGGAACAGAAGTCCACACATCTTCAAGTGGCCACAGTCGAGAAAAACGGCCTTAGAGATTTTCCTGTTGTTGCCCGCCAGTTGCCAGCAGAGCTGGTGGAGGACTTGGACGATGAGGAGGTTGGAGAGGAACTTGGGCCAGCTCTGGAGTCTGGGGAAGGCTCTGATGAATGCTCTGCATTGGACACAGAGATAGAGCCAGGACCGTCCCAGCCACCGGAGCTGCCTTTGGAGGCTGAGATGAGTGAGGAGGAAGAACAGCTGAGGCCTGTTCCAGATACATGTATGCGCAGAGCAGTTAGGAGAGGTGAACAACAGTGGACAAGGAGTTGACCCGGGAAGCAAAGCACACATGGACACTGAATGGTCCCTCCCTGGCTGGGGAATAAATAGAAGGAAAGGGGAGTGGTTGTCGTAGGAGACAAGAGTTTGTATTTCTGAAGATTTTGCTCATTGTGTTTCGTGCCACAAAGACTGCTTGCCAGAAAATTTGCAGCCTTTCGGCTAGGAGCTCACGGCCTTTGTAGGCCTTGCAATTATCGCAAGGAACTGATAAGGTCTGTTACTGCAGTTAACTCCTTGAAGGATTATTGCCTGAACTCTTGGGTGGGTGAATGCAATTAATTCACAAGAGGTAAATAAAGAGGGATTTTTCATGACGGAGTTTGTTTCTTGCTTCTGCTAAGGCTGGGTCAGAACAGTTCCCTCCATCAAAGAAACAGTTTGGGGAATTCTTTATTGGAGTCATGTTTGATTACAGAAAGTGCCACATTCACAGAATGATCTCACTTACTTCCCAGCTCCCTGCTACAGAAGCCACACAGATTGAGTTTTTTAATTTTATACACACACACACACACACACACACACACACACACACACTGATGAGTTAGTGTTTTAAAATTAAATCCCAGTAAATGCATGAAAGTATATGAACATCCTGTCTGTGAAATATTATTTTATTTTACTCTTTCACATGCAAAGATCCACAAATTTAATGAACTGATTGATACTTTTAACTGGACTGCCAATCCAAATGTATATAGCAAGGAGGCAAATCTACATAAATTACCAAACAAAAAAAAAACCTTCTCAGTAAATAAAAAAACATCTTCCTACTCCTCAGTAATTTAATCCTGTCATATGAAGTATTATTTTAGAGCTCAACCGAAAACAGGGAGAAAATTAACACTTACCAGGCTGATGTTGGAATCAATACTCATCTGAATGTATTTCCAGTCAAACTCAATGCCACGAGCTCCCACCCACAATGGGATGCATCTGTTGGAAGCAGGGAGGCAATTAGGATGGAAAAACCTCATAAAGACAGAGGCACAAAACTTTGCACAGCAGCCTTGCAGGCTGCATTTGTTGAGCCGGCATCAAAAATGTGGGCAAGCAAATGCCAATCTAGTTTCTCCCACCCCTCTTTTGAGCAGTGACCCCTCTTTGGTAAACCCAACTCACCGAGACATGATGAGCTCTGCCGTGGCCCAGCCCAGCGCAGCGACCATAATCTTATATTCTCCTTTTCCCGCATTCCGGGACATCACCAGGTGCAGACCCACCAAGTCAGCCAGGTCTACGGTAGCTTTCATGAACTCCTGAGGCACAAGACAAAGATCAGGAGGAGGCAAGCAAACTCCATGTTTCAACCCCAAAGATTCACACACACCCACACCCCAAACCCAGCAAAGTAAGAGTGCGCCCAAAGAGCATTCAGTTAGGTCCCTGAACAGGATCTACAGGCAGTAGCAGCCAATATTCATACTTATGCTCCAACAACTTACACTATTATTTGCTAATGGAAGTCAGATTACTCTGCTACAGATTTCTTGCCCCTGTCCAAGCAATGTACTCGAACCCCAAATTACTCTACATTCAAAAGGTTATTTCTCTCAGCAAGATGGACTTACTTAGCAAGGTAAATAGTTATTTAATAAAACTTTCTGCCTTGAGCGTTTTACATAGCAAGGATGCTAATCTTTTCAGGCATAGGTTCCCCCCAAAGGAAAATAGAAATTTCAGTTACAGAAATGGCTCCAGCCCCCACAGAATCGCCAAGCTCACAAGATTTACAGTGAAGAATGACCAACTACAAAGAAAAATCTACCAGGGAAAAAAAAATCACTGCCCTTTGGATTTTTGTTTTGTAAATACATCAGTCTCTTGAGCACCTGGCAGTATGCAAAATGCCAACTTTTAAGACTCTTGCTTGCTTGGCAACAACCACACTTACTCCAACGAAATCATAAGCTCCTGCACCACCCTCCCAGGTTGGAAAGAATGTAGCTAAAAACAGCATCTGTGAAAGACAGAAAGAGAATAATCCATTGCAACTTTTTACCGTTACTGGCCTCACATTTTTGCACCCAGGTTCACATTCATCCCTCCTTCAGCAAGAAGTGTTAACCCATTACCTTGCATAGCTGGACAAAGAGGTAGGTGGCTCCTGCTTGCACACATCGCCAAAAGGCATTATATTCTGACCTGCATGAGAGACAGTACAACCATGTCCTGCATAAAATCTCTATTTTTACACAGCATTACACTGGCAATTACACCATAAACAGATCACCAAAGAATGAATCAAAATGCTGCTGCACCATCCTAAAAAACACCACAGGCCTTCAGGGGCTGCAACACGGTGTAAACTCCCAAACTCTCAAAGCACCATTTAAAATAGTGTTTTCTCAATTTTGGCAACTTTTAGAAATCTGCATGCATTCCTGCCCAGCCACACCCAGATTTTTTTTCCAAGCCAGGAATCCAGTTCAGGGTTTGCAGTCCCTCCTTGGCAAGAGAAGAGCCCCCTCCCCTTTTTTCTCACCTGCCAGGCAACTACTGCCCCTCAGGGAGGGGCTAGGGGCAAAGGTAGCAGTCCCAGCCTGGAGTCTGTGTGTCTGGGCAAAGCTATCTTAACTCTTGGCCCAGCACTGATAAGCTTCTGGCTGTGAAATAGCTTTTGTTGGAGAAAGTTAATCTGCTGGTAGGATGAATTAAAAGTATTTTTTTTTTAAAAAAAAAATAGCCTTAAGGTTTTTTGGTGCATTGAACAGTAGTTACTGCTGTATTAAGGTGGTGTTTCTCAACTTTATAAATCTGTGTACTTCAACTCCCAGAATTCCCCAGCCGGCCATGCAAAAAGTAAAACTTGATACATTACACCATTAGGTGTTAAATTCTGCAGGGTAAATACCATAAAGGGAACTAAAGAACTAAGTTTTTCAACTCTGTAACTTTGGCTGCAGAGTTCAGGCAGTAGAAGTTTAAACAGCATATAGACCTGAAACCAGAAAAATATGATAAAAAGACTACATATTTGATCTTGCATATACTAACAACCAGAATTGTATTTGTGCAACAATGGAAAAATGATGAGATCCCGTCTGAGGGGAATGTAATTAAGAAAATATTAGAATGCGCAGAAATAGATAGACTAATGCTTATTATTAAGGACAAAGAAGAAACTGAATATTATTTGATATGGGACATATTTTATCAATGGCTAGGCAACAGAAACAGAAGTTAAAAAGGAGGAGATATAAAAAGAGGAAATGTTAAAGTGGAGAGTTGTTAAAGAAGATGTTAAGTATTACTGTTAGTATATTATTATGTTAGTATATTATTAATATTATGGTGATGAATACCACAACAAAGTGTTGTATTATGACAACTCAAATATAAGTGTACCCAGACCGCACACAGTTTGATGAAAATTGAATGTGATATAAATAAAACTTGTTAAAAAAAAATTCACACAGCTTAAAGTTGCCAAAATTGAGAAGCCCCCGATATTGTAAGCAGCCACAATTTGTATCTCGCAGTCAGTATCAGCATATAATATGCTCACATACCCCTCTTCCAAGTAAGAAAGACACTCACAGGCCACTGCATTTATAGGTGATAAAATAGGGGAAATAGGCCAGGGCAAAACAATTCCCAAAGTGGAAAAGAGTCATCTTGGCAAACAGGCGGGCTGACTTTTGCCACCTAGTACCGTGGTGATGTTCCTATGGAGAGACAAGAGGGAGAAAAAAATTAATTAATAGTAATACAGAAGGTCCTCGGCTTACGGCCACAATTGAGCCCAATATTTCTGTTGTTCAGGGAGACATTTGTTAAGTGAGCTTTGCTCCATTTTACAAGCTTTCTTGCCCCGGCTGTTTTAAGTGAATCGCTGCAGTGGATGAGTTAGCAACCCAGTTGTTAAGTGAATCTGGCCTTCCCCATTGACTTCACCGGTTAGGTCGTTAAAAGGGGATTGCATGACCTTAGGACACAGCAACGGTCGTTAACTATGAATCCATGGCCAAGCATCCGAATTTTGATCCTGGGGATGCTGCAAAGGCCGTAACTGTGGAAAAAAGGGGTCCTAACAGTCACGGGTTTTTTTTTTCAGGGCGGTTGTAACTTTGGTCACTAAATGAACTGTTTTAAGTCGAGGATTACCTGTATACCCAGAGCCTCACACACACACAAACACAAACACACACACACACAGACACATTCCCCCCCACCTCCCAATTTGCCCTTCCCCCAACGACCTCCCTTCCAGCAGACTACAACCCCCATCAGCCACAGCCAGCGTTGCCAGGGAGACGGGACTGGAGGCGGCTCTGGCAAGTCTTGGAAGGTCGGAGCTCCCTCACCACACCCCGGGCTGCCCTTGGTCCCGACTGGAAGCGCCTCAGGACCAGCACCCCCCGACCCACCGCTCGAGAAGCGCTCCCACAAAAACACCGCGCGCCTCTCTACGGAGCTCTCCGCTGAGGGAAGCCCCCAAACCCCTTTTCCTCCCTCATCAAGTCCCCCGTCCTCTTTTCCCTTCACATACACGTCCTCCTCCCGCCTCCGCCTCCTCCTCAAACGCATCTGCGCCTGCGCCGCCCTCCTCCGTCGGCGCCCGTTTGACGGCGGTTATTGTAGTTCTTTCCCGCGGCCGCCAGCTTCTTTTTCCATAGAGCCCAGGGAACGCGATGTAATACAATCCCCATAATGCCTAGAGGTTTGGTCGTAGCGGGGGAGGGAGGGAGGGAGGGAGGAAGGGTGCATGGCGGGAGTCGTAGTCGTTCGTTTTAAATCACGTCGGCTTTAACGCGAAGGGCGGTGTGAGGGGAGGATCGCTGGAGCGAAAAGGAGGGAGGGGGGAGAGGCGGTGCGCCTGCCGAGCGGTGCATTCTGGGAATCGCTGTCGGAAGGTGAGTGTGCACAAATGGATGGGAGTTGTAGTTCTCTAATGTGGACTACGGGAGTTCAATGAAAGTGTAGAAAATAAGTTACTTTCTATCTATCAATCATCTATTATCTATCATCTATCAATCATCTATCTTTCATCTATCTATTTATATAGATATATAGATATATAGTTGGTTTTGTTTTGTATTGTTTTCTATTTTATGGAGTGAATATAAATGTATTTTGTATGTACTTGATTTGATATTTTATCTTTTTATGTTTAATAAAGTTTGTTTTTTTTTAAAGTTACGCATGGTCACTCATGCCCTCGTCACCTCCCGCCTGGACTATTGTAATGCTCTCTACATGGGGCTCCCCTTGAGGAGCACCCGGAGGCTCCAACTTGCGCAGAGTGCGGCCGCGCGGGTGGTAATGGGAGCGTCATGGCGCTCCCATGTGACACCTCTCCTGCGCGAGCTGCACTGGCTCCCGGTGGTCTTCCGGGTGCGCTTCAAGGTTTTGGTTACCACCTTTAAAGCGCTCCATGGCTTAGGGCCTGGTTATTTACGGGACCGCCTACTACCACCAATAGCCTCCCACCGGCCAGTACGCTCCCATAGAGAGGGGCTCCTCCGGATGCCGTCAGTCAAACAATGTCGACTGGCGCCCCCCAGGGGGAGAGCCTTCTCTGAGGGGGCACCTACGATCTGGAATGAGCTCCCCCCGGAGATACGGAGGATTCCGGATCTGCGCACCTTCCGCCGCGCTGTGAAGACTTTTTTATTCCATCAAGCGGGCTTGGCCTAATCTCCTCCCTCTTTTAATATGTAAATTTTAATCTGTTTTTAAATTATTGGGGTGTTTTAATCTGTCTGGGCCAAAATGATTTAATTTGATTTTATCTGGTTTTAAATTTTGTGTATTTATGTATTTTATTGCTTGGCTGTTCACCGCCCTGAGTCCTTCGGGAGTAGGGCGGTATACAAATCAAATAAACTAAACTAAACTAAACTAAAGAAAGTGTAGAAAATGCTTTTCCCCGCTTCGTTTTGCAGACGGTTCTTCTGGAGTCTGGATATGTTTACAGAAATGCTCCGGATATCTCATTTATTGCATTTTTTCCACGAAAAGTACATCACAGGAAAGTTGCAGTTCTTAATCGGTTTATCCCAAAGGTGGTTTTGAAAGTGTTTCGCTTCTCATTCAAGAAGCTTCTTTAGAACTGAAGAAGCTTCTTGGATGAGAAGCGAAAGGTCTTCAAAGAAAAAAAAACGAAAGTCTGGTTGCCTTTTGAAAAAGCACCCTTCGGACAACCATGACCTGGGATGACTGAGAAATCTCCATGGACACTTGATCGGTTTAAGTCATGCTGCATCTTCCATTCTTACTCATCCAGCAGCGGAAAAGCTGGGCACCTGTGAATACTGTGCCTTTCCCACCTCTCGCCCCCAAAGTTTTACACTTGGGCAGAAAACACTGAAGGCACAAGTACAGATTAGGCGAAACCTGCCTCCAAAACCATAACTCTGAGAGGGACTTTGGAGTCTTGGTTGACTATTACTTAAACATGAGTCCATGGTGTGCAGCAGCATCCAAAAAACCTAATAGAATCCTGGGTTGTATAAACAGAGGCATAGAATCAAAATCACGTGAAGTATTATAGTACCACTTTATAAAGCCTTGGTAAGACCACATCTGGAATACTGCATCCAGTTTTGGTCACCACATTACAAAAAAAGATGTTGAGACTTTGAGGGGGAGAGGAAGTGCAAAGAAGAGCAACTAAGATGATCAAAGGCCTGGAGGCTAAAACATATGAAAAACGGTTGGAGGATTTGGGTTTGGCCTAGTCTAGAGAAAAGAACAACTAGGGGGGACTTAAGAGCAATACTCCAGTATTTGAGAGGCTGCCACAAAGAGGAAGGGGGTCAGCTTGTTTTCCAAAGCACCAGAAGGCAAGGCAAGAAACAATGGATGGAAAATAATCAAGGAGAGAAGCAACCTGGAATTGAGGAGAAATGTCCTTGCAGTGAGGACAATTAACCAATGGAACAGTTGCCTTCAGATGTGGGTGCTCCATCACTGAAGGATTTTAAGAAGAGGTCTTGAGTAAAATAAAAGTAAAACCCTGATCATTGCTGCATTTCCAAACAGTTCCTTCTTCTGCATGTACAAAATGATTCCATTCAGAAATATGGCCTATTATGGTGTCAGAAAGAATCCTCTGACACCATTCAAAAGAGTGATTAAGAGAGCAGGATTTGCTTAACCTTTGTAATCCATGCTGATTTCTGACAAGTTCAAACTATCACTGGCTATAGTTTTGGTGTGGTTGTACAAAGCACAATGTGAGTTTTTCTTATGAGACAATTATCCATGAATATAAATCGAAGCAAAACAAAAGTTCCCAGGGAAATGGCAGTTTTCAGTGCTCAGAAACCTCCCAAAGCACATTCGTTTGGCATGATCAAGAGCACGAATTCCAAATCCCTAAGACGTTAAGATCAGATGGATACAAATCAAGGCCAGTTTAACTCCAGTGGTTTTTATTTCAACACTTGCAAGATCTTGAAGACGCTACAGCCACACAAACCAATGCATAACCCCAGAGACGAGACTCCTTCTCCGGGGAGGAACTTTGGTGCAATTTATCTTCACTAAATAAGCTGCTGTGGAAAGAAGGATTCACGCTCACGGATATACACGCACACACGTACACACAAAGCTTTACACAAAGTGCAGTGTTTAGGATTCTGTGGTTGAAGCAAAGAATCTATTGACTAAAAGTGGTGAGGCCCTCAATTGAATAGCCTGGAATGTAACTCGGACTCAGGGTTCAAATCTCTTCCTTGCTGTACATGTGCTTCAGGAGATCTGCTACACGGCAGCTGTACCCATATTCATTATCATACCTGCCGGGGAAAAACACACATAAACAAATCTTTATATTCAAGAATGACATTGTACAAAAAGTCAAAAGGCTGGAGCCAGCTCGACATCCAATGCCGTTCTGAAGTTATTCCATACTTCAGTTTTCCAGATTCTGGAACATTGGGTTAAGGCAGGAGTCAGCAACCCACGGCTCTGGAGCCGCATGTGGCTCTTTCATCCCTCTGCTGTGGCTCCCTGTTGCTGGTCAGCACCACAATTTTGAGAGGAGCTCCCGGGGGGGCGGGGGGGGGAAGCATGGCGTGCCAGGAGAAAACTCTATGGCAAGGGGCAGGTTTTCCAGTCGGCTCCCCAATTGATAGGACTTTGGGTTTGGACAGGTAGAGGAAAAAGGATACCGTACTAGGAGAGGAGACTCTATGGTGGGGGAACCGGACTTCCGGTCGGCTCCAGAATTGAACCGGGGGATTCCAGTTAGGACCTTTGTGGCTCTTTGAGGGTTTAAGATTGCCAACCCCTGGGTTAAGGAAAAATGCACTAACTATCATCTATAATTATAACGTGTTGCAAGTCAGTGGTAGTTGTACAGGCATTCCCTGTTTAGCAACTACCTTGTTTAGTGACCATTCGTAATAAGACAGTAATTTTTTTTAAAAAATCATTTTCCATCCAATGCCTGCATTTGTAACCAAATCTGTTTAAAGCTAAGTGAAGCTCAATGTCTGAATGCAGTGTATATACTCTGTGGATTGGGAAAACATCCCAGTTTTAAATGAGGGGGAAATGCCAGGTGTATTTTCCATATTACAGTTCAATACTTCTCCATTATTTGAATTAGCTGATGAAATTAACCCTGCAAGTGATGGTCTGGTGTTTTGACAGACTGGAGGCATCTAACTATATATCCTTACTGGTGAAGGAAAGCAACTCAGCCCATTTTGTTGGGCAATTCTACTTGTGGCAAAAGATCATGAGATAATGCCCTGGCCATTTTCCTTATGAGCTACAATATCTTGGAAAGCTCAACTGGGGAGATGAAACAAAGGATTCAGCTTACCAGGAGATGAGCTTCACAAAGTTATCATTGAGGGAGATGCCTGCTGCGGCATCAAAAATAGAGGAACGATTGTCACCAATGAAATCAGTCGAAACAATCTGCAAACAAAAGAAGAGAAAACTACCGTATACAAAGAAGATGGAAGGAGATACTTGTAATAACCAACATCCTGGGCTCAAAGCTTGGGTTTTGAATGTCAAAACCCTTCCAAGAAGATCAAGAGCGCTCCACTTGAAATGGGAGTGCTTCAAATTCAAATGTTTTACACGTCAATCCCAAGTGATTAAGCAGCCTGGCAAAGGGGATCACCATTTTGGACAGAGTCCACAGACATACCCTTTATCAAAAACCATGTCTGGCATTGCACCTGTTTTTAAGTGTTACAACCTGTAGTTGGCCCTTAGGTTTATCCACACATCCCACTGTGCCTCAAAGCTATCTCACTTACCATTATTGACATGGCCTCATGACATAACGTCATCTCGTCTCCAGCCGATATCTGAGGCTGCTTAACTATATTTATCTGATTCAAGGTTAAAACTGTGTTTACCATCTTCTCCCCACTCAGCTTTTTATATGCACGATCTTTTGCATCTCAGTGGTGTGCAGTTCTTGGTGCTCTCTGAGCTTGGTTGTTTGGTTGCAAATAGTTCATAATCCATCTTCAGTGTCAGAGAGTATGGGGCTTCCTGCCTGTTTATATATAGTAATTTGCCCTGCCAGTTTTGGTGGGGGTGTGGTTTCCTCCTTGGTAGTTCCTTGAGCTACAGATGTTCTCCTCTACTAGGACTATAGTAAGTGGTGGTATTCAGCCGGTTCTATCCAGTTCGGGCAAACGGGTAGCGGCGGCTGCAGGAGGCTCCGTCCACCCACCCGTCCCATTTTTGATGCTCTGCGCATACGCAGAGGTGGTGTGTGCAAGTGGAGCGAGCGTGCGTGCTCGCTCACATTTGCAAACCGGTAGCGAAGGTAAATGAATACTACCCCTGACTACAGTGGTTACACAAAAGGCACTGGGACCTGCCCACTGGTCTCCCTGGCTATTTTCAAAGCCGCAGATACAGTCTCTTCCCTTTGAACGCTGGCGAAGGGCATTAAGGCTTGAGCAGCAGGAGAAAGCATGGGGCATCTGATGCCAGCTCCTTGTCTTCATGAATAGATAAATGTTCTGACTGCCAGCAAAACAGCACAGGTTAAAGAATGAAAATCCATCCACCAGCACCGCTCAGCACAAAACATACACACACACACACACGACACCTCTGTAGAGAGAGTACAAGAATGAGAGAGCAAAGAAGAGAGTAAGATGGAGTGACAGGGAGAAAAAGGAGTGGAAAAAAAGCAAGAGTAAGTCAGGTGATTGAAAGAGGAGAGAGGGAGGGAGGTGGGGAAAGAGAGAGAGGATAATCCATGGATAATCTGATGGTTGGGCAAAAATTGATCCACTGGGTGAACAGAGGCTTCCTGGTAACATACAGAAGGCAGAAACCCCCATCCACTCCTCAGATCAGCTTTTCACACAAGACTAAACCCACTGGCTTGTCTACCAAAACTCACCTTTTTCCTTCCTTCACCCCCAACTCACATTAACAACTGGTGATGTTTTTCCCACCAGCAAGAAATCCACCAGTGGCTTTCCCTAGCCTGTCCCTTATCACGGGCTTTCGTTTGTCGGCATTATTACAAAAAGCAAACAAAACAATCAGCTGTTAAGAGCATATTATGCCGGCCTACTCTAGAGGTTGCCTTGCCTTAAATCTGCTGAAGCTTAAGCTCATTGGAGCATCTTAAAATAATCCTGCAGCTCGCCAATGGAAACATAAACAGCATGTTTACCTCGTCTTCTGTATATCCCAGGATCCCTTTCATTGGCCCTTTAGCTGCTTTCTTGATAGCTTCTTTAATCTGAGCATAGGTAGCTGATCTAGAAAGGCGGCAGGTCAGGTCAACAACAGACACATCACACACTGGCACACGAAATGCCATGCCAGTCAGCTTCCTGGTGGGGGTGGAGAAGAGATTTGGTCATTAAAAGGAGAAAGAAACAGTTCCCATGACGGTCTAGATTTGAAGTGTCTTACCACCAACCACTCTGTCCTCCAAGGAATGAGGGTGAGACCTGGCATTTAAGATTAAGACTCCAGCTAAGTTGTTCTGACCCAGCTCCCCAAATACGATAAACCCTCTGTATTTAAATCAATGATTCCTTTATTAGGAGCACCGGCAGCCCTGGCAAAAAAGTTTCTCTCTCAATGCAGGTTAACAAGTCTGTCCAGCAGGGAGATGAATACTTTTCTGCCACATCTATTCATCTCCGCCCCTTGCCTTTTATCCCCAGAGCTAGGATGGGGCTTTGTTTGCAGCAGTGGCTTTTCCATCCCAAGAACCGGACCATAGATTTCCACTGCTCTCCTCTCCTCTGCCTTCTGTGCATCTGCGCGCCAGGCACTGGGACCCAGCTGTTCCTCCTCTTCCTCATCAGCCACCTCCAGATCTAGGGGATGTTGACTCTCCATCTAAGGACTGACGGATGGCCCAGGCTCTGCCTCTGTCTCTCTCTCTGACAGCTCCATTCCCTCTTTCCCCTCGGAGCACTCGGGTTGCTTTGATGCTAACCCTGACTCCCATGCCTCCTCCTCATCTGATTCGACTGCTGGAGGGGCCGGCAGCCAACAGACCACAACATAAGTATTCCCAACTGCAATAAATATCATTTGGCAGAATCTGTGCTATTTTGTTTTCTCCGTTTTTGTTAACGTCTTCATTATTTCCTTAATGACATCATCAACCTACCACATTGGGGCAGATTGACCCCACTGCGACAGCCTTCTATATAACTCACTCAAAAAAAGTAAGGATAGGTTTTAGACTAGCTCATTCTTCAAAGTAAGCATGGCTAATGATCAAGGGTTACAGCAGAGGTCTTCAAACTTGGCAGCTTTAAGACTTGTGGACTTCAACTCCTAGAATTCTCCAGCCAGCATAGCATAGCTGGCTGGAAAATTCTAGGAGATGAAGTCCACAAGTCTTAAAGCTGCCAAGTTTGAAGACCTCTGGGTTACAGGATAAATAATATAAAACATCTGGGTGTCCGAGAAATATTCTCACAATGAAATCCTGGCAGTTCTATGGTTTTCCCTCATTCTCATGGTCATAGATCAATAATTAGAAATACAGCCTTGCTTGTCTCTTATGGTCACATCTTTAAGATTGGCCCAAATGCACAGTGCCCTCCCCCTCCCCCCCCCCACTTTTCAGAAGTTAAATTTGTTCTGCATACCCATGAAGTTCAGGAATGACCTTGCCCACAGCTTTGGCAGCACCGGTAGAAGCTGGAATGATGTTCTGGTGAGCACCCCTCCCATCACGCCATGCCTTGGCAGAAGGTCCATCCACCGTTTTTTGAGTGGCAGTGTAAGCATGAACAGTGGTCTGCAGACCAGAGATGTCAGTTGATATATAGGAACAGACATACAAAGCGTTTTCAACAGGAGATTCGATCAAAACAAGTCACTTGGGTTTCCTAAAGGGGCTGTTTTTGTATGTACAAACGGAACCAGTACATAATACTTTAGGGTGCATTTGCTATCATTTGCAATCTTTGATTTTTATCTGGACTGATGCACAAATGCCACATGCCAAAACTTATGAAAAGTTATAGCAAATCTCCCCCCCCAAAAAAAACTTTTTTCCAGTTTTCAAACTGGAAAAAAATGATTTATGAATGATTTTGCTATAAGCAAATAAGAGCAAAATATGACTGTTGGCCAACCAAAATTGGGATTTTACACCACCACCCCCTTAACTTGATTAGGAAGCCTGGTACTTAAGGATAGCTATAACTGTATAACTTGGCAAACTGAAAGTGCTGCAATTTCTTATTAGTTGATGTGTGGGATTAATCAAAACACCCCCAGCCATCTCCTGAGAAACTCCATTCTCAAACCTTCATAGCTATAAGAGACACAGGAATGGCAGTATCTGGGTTTTATCAGAAGGAGAAAGTGTGTTCTTTCTGGAATAAAGAAAGTCATTTTAACTGGTTTTTTTTTCTTTTTGAGGTTGAATTGCTTTTACAGCTCTGTAGATTATATCTATATATGCACTTAGCTGTCTTTACTTTTCTCTCTCTTTTGTGTGTGTGTGTTCCTTTAATACAATATTGACTCCTGATAACAGTTGGACAAATCCCTGAAGTTTTCTTGCCAAGATTTTGGAAGTGGTGTGCCCTTGCCTTCTTCGTAGGAATGAAAGAGGACGACTGGCCCAAGATCACTCAGTTGGCTTTGTGTCTATGGTTACTATTTCCAAGCTTCTAACCTGGTGCCTTAACCATGACATCAAATTGGCTCTCCTGTATGAATTTGGCAGCATAAAAAAGCCATAAATCAAGAAATGAATAAGCACGTTGGAAAGAATGACACTGTTCTCACCATCAGGCCCTCCACAATGCCGAAGTTCTCATGGATGACCTTGGCCAAAGGTGCCAGGCAGTTGGTGGTGCAGGAAGCATTGCTGGAAAGCAAGAGTTACACATGACCCTGATTCTTGTTGTTGTTGTTCAGCACCTTCCCAACAACCCGTATATGAAGTTACATCTCAACACAGATCTGTATTCTTAGGTTCTCTTAAGTTTTTAGCTCCATCTCCAAATCCATCAAATATGAATCAAAAACTACCATTTTCTAATGATTCATGCAAAGACAGCATCGTTTACAGGGCTTTGGTAAAGTTCTAAAGGATGCCATGAGCTTCAAATATTAGCTGAGAAAGCACATCCAATCTTTCCTCATAATTACACCTTGCTCAATATGTTGGTCCATAAACTCACCCAACAGAATGAAATTACAAAGCAATCTTACTCAATTAAGTTTCTTAAATGGTGTGAATAGAGCCGCTAAGACTTGCCTTCCCTGTCACAGAGCCAGCCCTACGGAACAGCCTCTTTCCTAAGATTCAGAGGGCCCTAATCCTCTTGGCCTTTCAGAAGGTTGCCAGAATCTGGATTTTTTCCCCCAAGGCTTCAAGGCCAGGAATATTAGGAGAGCCCAATAGGTATGGGTCTGTTTTTGTGAAATTGCTATGTTGTGCCTTAATTTTCTTAATTTTCTATTTTAATTGCCTATAGGGAGGAAGGGATTGCACTGATTTTTGTATAGATTGGTCACTGCCCGTCAACTCATAAGCTTTTCTTCAGCTGGCCAAATTCGATCTTACCTCACAACGTTCATGCTAGATGGATCATACTTCTCATGGTTGACTCCCATAACAAACATGGGTGCATCAGGCGATGGGGCAGTCACCACTACTCGCTTGGCTCCTCCATGGAAATGAGCCTGTAAAAAAAATGGCAGATTTCCGTTATAGAATATCAGATTCTGGCAGCCCACAGGCAATAGGACAAACAGCCTCAATAAGGATAACTAAAAGATTGTATGCTTTATTCCACTGCAGCAGAAATCTGTGCTGGCCCATTATAAAAAACAAGCATCTAAGTGAAATCTCCTCAAACCCAGCAAATATCATAAAAGGGCATTTACACTGGTACTTAGGGGATGCGATGGCTCAGTGGCTAAGACGCTGAGCTTGTCGATCAAAAGGTTGGCAGTTCAGCGGTTCGAATCCCTAGTGCCGCCTAACGGGGTGAGCTCCCGTTACTTGTCCCAGCTTCTGCCAACCTAGCAGTTCGAAAGCCCGTAAAAAATTCAAGTAGAAAAATAGGCACCACCTTTGGTGGGAAGGTAACAGTGTTCCGTGCACCTTTGGCATTGAGTCATGCTGGCCACATGACCACAGAGACGTCTTCGGACAGCGCTGGCTCTTCGGCTTTGAAAAGGAGATGAGCACCGCCCCCTAGAGTCGGAAACGACTACCACATATGTGCGAAGGGAACTTTTACCTTTACACTGGTACTTATCTCAGAGAAAGGACCTACCTCAAGATACTTACCGAAGCTTTCTCAATATTGAGGAAGACTCCAGTGGATTCTACTACATACAAGGCACCTGCATCTGCCCAAGGAATCTCACTTGGTTTCATGCTATGAAATACAAGAGGACAATCTTTATTCAGACTTTTATTCAGACCTGCACCTGCCCAGACTTCTACTCAAGCAGGAGATTACTTTCAGGGCCCCTAGGCTTCAGCCAAGTAATTGGATGAACATGTCATGGAATCCACTCTCCTCTCTGACCTTTAGAAATACAAGCATCCCTGACATTCACATGCTCTTTTCTTGTTTAAGTGTGCAACTCCCACTGAAGATTTACCCTTCTGCAGTAGCACCTCAACTAGATTCACATACGGGGAAAAGCAATGAGTTGTGCAATAAATGGTAATTGGTAAAAGTTCACACATGCTGAATCCAGACAAGCAAATCAGCTTCATTATAGTGCATTATCTGTATTGTGATAGAAAAAGATGGTATAAAATGGAAGAGAATTGATAAGACTACCCTTCCCCAAAGAGCCCAAAGCATTGGTTTTACTCTAATATCACTAGTCACCCTGTTTAAATCCAAAATTATGATGCCCCGGGAAGGCGTCAGAAAACCAAAGCATTGTAAGAACTCCATCTCCAAAGACACATTTGACCAAAGAGCAACTATATAAATTTGCTAAATAGTGTAATTCTGTTTTTCATTTTATTTTTCTTACACACAGAGGCCACGCTAATGCAAACCCTGTTGTGGTCCGCCAGTGGCCAGACCTGGCAACAGATTCGGACAGTGAGGAGGTTGGGGAGGAACGTGGACCAGTCCTGGAGTCTGGGGAAGGCTTGGATGGTGGCTCTGAGTCGGAGGCAGAGAGGGGGCCAAGGCCATCTGGTAGTTCTTTTCTGCCTCCGGAGTCTGACATCAGCGAGGCAGAAGAACACCGTGAGCCTGTTCCCAGTGTGTGCATGCGCAGAGCTTCCAGGAGACAGGAACAATTAAGGAAACAGGGTCAACTTGGGAGCAAGGCTTGGCGATGAATTGGCCCCTCCCATAAGACATAAAAGAGAAGTGAATGGGACATGAGCTTTTGCAGGAAGCAATTAGTTCATCTGGCCGATTCAAGATTTGAAACTTCTGTTTGTGACTCTGTGACAAGTGTGGCCTTGCCCTGTGTCTGGAAATTAGCTCTTTGGCAGCGTTCCATGTGAGATAGATGGGTGTTGATAACCTTCCTGTGAAAGACTGTTTATCAAGCCTTGCGGACTGTAAATGATAGTAATTTACAGCCATATGAATTAAAGAGGTTTGCTGGGACTAAGTTTGTGCTGTTTACTTTCTAAGGAAGCCTAAGTCAGAACAAACCCCATGAAATAGTGTTGTGCACTTATAGTCAGCTGAGTGTTTACACAGCCTCAATAAAAAAAGTCTCAACTTCTTTAAATAGACATCTCGTAAGGGTAGATAAGAGAGACAGTTTGTCGCAGGAGTTAAGGCTGCAGGCTGGAAACCAGGAGACTGTGAGTTCAAATTCCACTTTAGTCACAAAGCCATTTGGGTGAGCTTGGGCCAGTCTTTTTTTCTCAGCCCAAGGAAGTAGGGAACGGCAAACTACATCTGAAAAATGTTGCCAAGGAACCTGCAGAAGTAATCCAGACTGTCACCAGGAGTCAACGATGATTGGAAGGCACACATACACAAAGATAGTTACGTTCTCATAACTGTCTTTCTAAGCTGCCCAACTACCAAAGTTCCCTGGGCAGACCACATTACTGAGAATATTAAAATACTAAAATATTTTAAATGGGTAAAACATTGAAATGGAATGAATGCATTATGCTCCATCTTATTCCCACTTACCACTGGTATACTGAGATTTTTGATCCGTTCACTACCAGCTTTCCACTCTCTGCCATGACCTCTCCCTTGAAGCGCCCATGAGTAGAGTCATATTTGAACATGTAGACCTGTGGAGGAAAGAAGCTAAAGCCACATCATGCCAGGAGAACTGAATTTGTGCCATCTCTCTGATCATCACCTTCTTTTAATGACCACATAATCCCTTCCGGAGTGGAGTCTGGGCAACTGAATGGAGCTGAGTGTTTACTAACCAGATGCCCTTCCTGTCGCCAATGCAGAGTTTTTTTCAGCAGATATATTCTCATGGTGCCCCGAGAAATATCTGCCTCTACCTAGGATCGAACTCACAGCTTCCTGATTGTGAGGAGACACCTCCACCTCTAGGCCACCGCACCACTCACCTCTCTAGCTTGATAGAGGTCTAAAAAGAGACAGCCAATCTCCATTTGTCCAGGCATCTGACAACTGCACAAGGATGCTGGGTTTTCAAAGGGTTAGGCACCTAATTCTTATACAGGTGGTCCTTGCTTAGTTACAACCCCAATTCGAAGTTCCAACATCCGCCGCCCCCATCCCACCCCTGTGGTCACGTGATTGCATTTTGGGTGTTTGGCAAACAGTCTGCATTTATGTCCATTTGCAGCCTCCGAGGTCACAGGCCTACAATTTACAACATATATTTTTTTTTTTTTGCCAGAAATGACATTTACTTTTATTTTCCAGCAAAAAACGCCCACTGCAAACAATGGGTTTGTTTTATGACTGCTGCATTCACTTAACAAGTGCCACAAAAAAAAAAGTTGCAAAATCAGTTCAGTCACTTAGTGATTCACTTAACAACCAGCACCAACTTATGACAATAATTCTGGGCTCACTTATGGTCGTAAGTCAAGGACTACCTATAAACAAGAGATCATTCCTGTTTCCCAAGAATAACTAGGTATCAAATTAGAAAAGTCCTAACCTCTGCTTACACTCTATTGCTGGACTCCCAACTTCCTCTCCATTCCAGCATATTTCACAGAAAGAGATCGGGGACATGTAGAAAGGACCTTCTTACCAGGGTTTCAATGAACTCTGACACTTTTCATATCAGGCCTTCCTTTCCTGCCCCGTAAGGAAACTAAACTAATTTCCACAAGAGGTTTGGTGTGGTCTCATAAGAAAGCCATTACCATGTAGTTCACATCAATGTAAGGGTCATTGATGGCCACAACTTTGATCCCTTTCTCCACGCAGGCCCGAAGGACCAAGCGCCCAATACGTCCAAATCTGCAAAAGCAAAGAAGCCCATCCATTAGAGTATATTCACATTCCTTTGGTACAATTAAGGTGAGCAGAAGGGATTACTTGAAAAGAGACTTCCCTTAGTGCAATGTTTCTCAACCTATAGAGCAGAGCAGAGCAGAGCAGAATAGAAGAGAGAGGAGAGGAGGAGGAGACAGAATAAAGGATAGAATGGAGAATGTAGAATAGAGAGGAGGAGAGGAGAGGAGAGGAGACAGAATAGAGAATAGAATGTAGAATGTAGAGGAGAGGAGGGAATAGAATAGAATAGAATAGAATAGAATAGAATAGAATAGAATAGAATAGAATAGAATAGAATAGAATAGAATAGAATAGAATAGAATAGAATAGAATAGATTCTTTATTGGCCAAGTGTGATGGACACATAAGGAATTTTTCATTTTAAGACATTTAGACCTCCCAGAATTCTCAAGCCACCATGAGAGAGGTAAGCTCGGGTCCCACGGGCATGACCTCTGCCCATATCTGTTTTTTAAGTGGCCTCAGGAAATTGCTATGACCTTCAGATAGACAAAAACACAGCAGGAAGATTCCCAGAAACTAGAAGGCTTGAAGTCAGGGGTTTGCCTCTCGGTTTCATGTTGTGCTTCTACCTAGGTTTCACTGCAACTTTCCAACTTAACATAAACAATCACATAGTGCAACCCAAATATTCCGGCTTCAGAATCAAACCAGCAAACTTTATTCAATCACAAAGGTTTTGTTTGAACATTATTGTTGCAAAAGACCAAGAAGAAGAAAAAATACCCATTTAATTTTCTATCATGGGGGGGGAGGGGAATTTCAAGAAACCAGATTAACGTTTCCTAATATGTGGACTTCCAACTCCCAGAATCTCCCAACCTCGTCTTAAAAAACAAAATACAAAAATATCCACTGGACACTGAAGAAAAAAAAAAAAGCTTACCCATTGATTCCAACAGCAAACTCCGCCATGTGTTTCTTAGGTGGTGGTGGAGGCGGTGGAGGGGGTGGAGGTGGAGCTTCTGGTTCTGGCTCTGGGGTGGGTGGCTGAGGCTCGGGCTCTGACTCCGGGGTACCTGGCACTGGCTCAGGAGAGATCTTTGGAGGAGACCCGTCACTGATCTCAAGCCTGGAGGAATATCAACATCACGAAAAGAGTGAAAGTAATTGCAAATTTATCTCGGTTGACATTTGTAGGCTTCTTCTAGCATAGCCTTATACTATATCAGGCTATGTCTGTGTTTGTTTGTGTGTGTATACATACATATATACATATATAGTGTGTGTATGTATGTATATATATGTGTGTGTGTATATGTGTGCATACTGTGGATCTGAAAATATTTTTCTCTTGAACCACTTATGGCCAATTCACATGTAGATTGGTTTCTCTCTAAGCCATTCTATTATTTATTTGTATTTGGCTTAATACAAAATATAAACCCAGCCATTATGACTTGTAAGTCATGGTTTCTGATCAATGATTGCAATGAGTACATTTTACCTATTATTAAATTCATATTAGAAACTATTATAGTTCTTCTTCAGGAATCTGGAGAACTAAAATTTGACAAAGGTGTTACTTTAGATTCCAAGAGAGAAGGAATGGCAGATCTCATGTACATATCTACTCCAATCACCATAATATCTTCAACTGTTTCTACAAATTCTTTCAAGACTAATGGGCGTGATATTTGTGAAATTGAAACAAACAAGCAAAAACGAATGCTCAGAAATACTGGTATTTATGTATGTAAAGAATATTCAAGATAATTATTTGAGAGGACAACCAAAAAGTTGTTGGATGTCGCCAAACAGGGAAAATATTTTCTTCCATGTATAGCTGTAATACTCATTCAGCAAAAAATACACTTTATACAACAGATAGATGTTAAATAATTTCCATGTGGCTAGGCAGGCTTCTAAAAAAGACATTTTGGAAATGCTGTTATTTTTGCTCCAACACCTATCCCTCCACTGATCTTGGTTTGTGAGTAGACATGAAAGTCATTTCTTTCCAAGTACAATTCTCAATATTGATAGGCATACCACTATCCTTTAATGAAGCGTTGGATAACATATGCCCACCTCTCCAACACTGCTGGGCTACAATTTCCATCATCCTCACCATTTGTCAGGTCAGCTGAAGCTGCTGAGAAAAGCAGTTCAACCATGTCTGGAAGATTACAAGTTCCTCCTCCCTATTTCAGGGCATAAATCTGAAGATCTTACCATTGATTATATCGATTCCATAAACTTCATGGTGGAGAGTTAGCAGTTAACCTTTAAAGTCTTTCAAGATATTTTCTTACCTGAACACTTTGACACTAACTGATGTGCTACACTGATCCATTTTCGGTGAACTATTGCGTTGATTTCATATACTGGCTGACCTATCTACTGCTTCTCTGCCTAGAGACACTGAAACAGGATTTCAAAAAAAGTTAATATTCTCAGCTGAGCATTCTTTAACCATTGTCAGAAAACACTTCACTCCATCTCCATCCACAAACCCTTTTCAAAATTATTTGCTTCATTTTCCTTTTATGTTCTAATTCACAGACTGACAAATGTATTATCTCAAACAATTTGGGATAGGGCAAAATACTTGGTTTCAATTAACTATCCTAAATGTGTATCTTCAAAGACTTTTTGGGTCTTCTTGAGCTGAAAGATTTGGGGGGGGGGAATACTCCAACTGAAGTGCACGGTTTCCAGTGGTGAAATGCAATTGTTTTTGCTACCGGTACTGTGGGCGTGGCTTGGTGGGTGTGGCTTGGTGGGGGTCATGTGAATGGGTGGGCGTGGCCAACTGTCTTTTTTTAAAAACTTTTAAAAGCATTTTTACTACCTATTCGCCCGAACCGGTAGTAAAAAGATGCTTTAAAAAAGTAAAAAAAAAAGTTCCGATGATCACAGCTGTGCCGTGCGATCGTCGGAATCTTTTTTTTTTACTTTTTTAAAGAATTTTTTTACTACCAGTTTGGGTAAATAGGTAGTAAAAAAATGTTTTAAAAAAGTAAAAAAAAAGGTTCTGACGATCGCGCAGCACAGCTGATTGACAATCATCTGTGCTGCGCAACCGTTGGAACCTTTTTTTTTACTTTTTTAAAGCATTTTTTACTACCTATTTGCCTGAACCGGTAGTTTTTATCACTACCGGTTTGCCCTAACCAGAGCGAACTGGTAGCATTTCACCCCTGACTGTTTCCCTCCCAGCACAGATCTATTAAATCAGGGTTCCCCAAAGTGGTCAATATCAACCCCAAGGATCAGTCAGTCTATCCAAGAGGTCAATAAACAGCTGGTGGTCACAATAAGATCAATAAATGTCTGGGTGTCAAAAGACTGTTCCTGGAAGATTGTGATTAAAGTTCACTATTCTCCAACAAATGTCAATGCCCTTTTTTGATGCAGGCTTCCCATTAATGATATCAACAGTTTTAGTAAGAAAAGGTATGTAAACCACATATTTTAAATATTGCCTATTTTATAAAGTCACTGTTATCTATTATTATTCGTTGTGTTGTGTTGTTATTAAAGTACTATTTATTACTTTCATGTGTTTCATGGTTGATGAACAATCTGAAACTTCATAAAGGGATTGATGAGCTGAAGAGTTAGGGGACCCTTGTATTAAATCAAACTAAGCCAGGTAATCCGATGAGACACACATTTTGTCCCAATAAATACATCCCCTTGGACTTTGTGTTTATTTGAAATCATTTTCTGACAGCACATCCCGCACTTCTTGGCAACTACTGGACAGAACAGAAGCCATCTTCATTTCATCCCTGCCAATTCAAGTCTGCAGTACTCCCAAAGAAACATTTTAGCCGATTCATGACAATCTTTTTGTTTAGTAATTATTTATGTGTAACACTGCACTAAAAGGAAGCTGGAATACATACCTTAAATGCAAAGCCAAAAGAAAGAAAGAAACCTTTCTTCTGAAGTATAGCAGTAGCAACAGCTTGCAGTTCAGGTATGAAAAACTGTTGCTATAGAAATCAAAAATTGGAGAATATGAGCTATCTTCTGTAATTCTAGGCTCTTCTCGTCTATTTATTTTATTTAACATATATATAAGCTGGCATATTTAGCATCTATTAGTATAAGCATATTTGGCAATGGCTTGGGATTTAATAATAGCCACAAAAGATTAGCCCAGGAAATATTTATTCCCTACCAACATAAAATTGACTATACCATTTTTGATACTCCAACCTTTTATATATGCAATGAAAACTTTCACCTATCATTAAAAAAAAAAATGCATTCTCATTCTCATTGCAGGCTCTCAGTTGCTGCAGTGCTACTCCGTGGCCAGGAACTGAGCGCCAAGCTTACCCAAAAACATATTAAGGAGATACCAGCCCAGGACCAGTCTCGTCATGTACAAGCAGTCTGGATTTTTTTTTTTTCCTATCTAGGTTGCAACAGATATGACCTTGAAGAAGTCCCTAGCATAGAATGACGCCCAAGAAGTGGCTTATATACAATGTAGGCTAGATATAGTGTTTTTAATGTCAGACACACAACTATAGCGACAGAAATTTAAGTAGAAATTTCTTAGTGCCTACGCATTGATCCTGCTGACAGCAAATGCAATCTAAATTTTCCATTAGAAAATTGTCTCTCCTATCTCCACCCGGTATCTGCCTCCAGCCCTCCATTGCTGGCTTCTGATTTCCATAGCAGAGACAAGAAGCCCAACTTGCATGCTTCCCTTTGGGGGCCTAGACAAAATAATCCATTCACCGCAGTAATGAAGGCTTATATCTCCCTATCAGAGAAAGGTCAGGCATTTCATCCCAAGATCATTTTTCCCCCAAATCCACCTAGCTGCTGCAATCTCCAATGCAGACAAGCTAGCCAGACACCAGCTGCACTTTCCTGTACCATCAAGCTTAATGTGGGTTGCCCACCGTGACTAAGCAACTGTGCAAAAATCAGGCCACTCTGGCTTAGTCAACTAGTGACAATTAAGATTTAAAAAAACATTTTAACACAATGTTCTGTATGCTTAAATTTAGAACCATCACTCTAGGCTTTAAGGGCTTTAAAAAAAAATATAGGCAAAATATTTGAGCACAAAAATGTGCATCATAGGAAGAACAGACAGTTCTACACTGTCTAATTTGCAATGGAGGGGGTGGTTTTATTCCCAATATCACACATTCTTACAATAATCATGCAGGACTGCTACCTAGGATCCTGCTGGCAAATGGAGGCAAGGTTATCCTAACCCTGTCTTTTATGCCAGTGAGAAAGTCACATCAACAAGGCAGATCTGTGCAATCAGAGCTGAATTTTAGAAGCAAGCAAACTAGAGGGGTCTTTTTTTTTTACTTTCTCCATTTCAAAAAGATGAAATCAGATGTTAAATGAACTAGTCCAGACACCTGAAGATGCATATAGCCACACAGTATCTTTTTCCACTTAAGTATGAATATATCAGGGTATATTTAGAACAAATTTTTAATATGATTTTAGAAGAGGGTAAATAACCCTTTTCTCTCAAACAGGAACAGGGAATGGAGTGAGGGAATCCAATAGCTAGGTTTAAGGGAGCTAGAAGGGGAGAAAAAAATCATACAGTAGATAGCATTAATATTGCATTCGATTTCTGCAACCAACCAACAGAAAAAGTGCTCCCTTTCCCAAGTGAAGGTCAAGGGCTGAAGCTCCCCATCTAGCAGCCTTCTAAATCTAATCAGGATTATCAATTCTCCTGGCGTTTCTGACGCAGTTGCATTTTTTAGAGGGAGCCATTGCACAGACCAGGGAGCACAAGCAGATGACTCTGCATTCCCATCTTCCTGTACTCCCGATCTTTTCTCTAGCAAGAAGAGCAGATAATCCTTCCTGCTGCATCTCACAAAGGCTGTAAGCTTCCCCAGCTGTTCATAATCCCCCCCAAGACTATTGCAGGCATCCTCTCTTCCCAAGGACAAGGGCTCTCCCTTTTTCCCCATTTGCTTTCTGCCCTTTTGCAGCAACCAGCCCAGGTCCTCCCTTGCGGCGGCTAGCAATCCCATCTAAGACATTCTCCCCCATGCCAAATCTAGAAATGCCCTCCAGATAATACCAAGGGGTCAAAAAAAAAAAAAAGCCTGCACTCCTCCAAAGGCTTGAGCAAAAACCAACTCTCATTTTTTCCCCCATAGAAGAAGAGCAAGGTATCATTGTTAAGAGCTAAGATATCGATTGCGTGCCAAGAAGCTACAATCACTCCTCTAAATGTCCCACAACCCCATCCATCCTTTTCTCATCAGGTTAAGACCACCTTCCGCCCCCATCCCTCCTTCAGCCCACCAAACGCTACGGATGCCCTCCCGGATAACCTTGTATGCCTTTTCCAAGGTTATCCGGCTTTTTTAAGGGACCTTCCTCCCTCTCCCACAAACCAGCATATTGGGGAACCCCTTCGATTTACTTCTGCTCCCCCCCCCATTTTTTTTTTAGGGTCCATTCCTAGCCTTTTCGTTTCCCTTTCCCCCCCCCCCCTCTAGCATCTTTGTTTAAATCACTCCACACCACCCTCTCTTCATCTGCACAATTCTGGCTGATTTATATATAAGCCCCCCCCTCCCCCTCATTTTGCTTGGTGTGAGGGGGGGGCTTCCTCCAATTACTCCTCTGCTATGCCCATCATCCCCCACTAGCTTGAGCTCAGGGTGATGGGAGGTGCCCCCCAACACCCCCTAGAGCAGCCAGGGGAAGCGGGGGGAAGTCGTTTAAGAAGCCCCCTGCCTCTTGAGGGCTGCCGGCCACCCTGGTTCTCCACCTGCCCTTCCCTCCCGCTCACCTGTCCGCCTCCCCAACCGAAACGAGATCCTCGACGGCGTCGAACACGGAGAGTAACGGCCAAGAGGTGGCTTATATAGCTGCTAGGCAACGCCTAAGGCCCCGCCCCCTCTCCCAGCAGCCGAAGCCTATCCCCCCCCCCCACCTCTCAGAAGACACGCCCCCCTCTGTCTCTAAACGGGGAAGGGGGGGCTCTCAAAGGAGCCGTAATGCGCGTGCGTTGTGCCGCTCAAGTCGGTCGGTGGTACCCGGAGCATCCTAACGGCTGCTTTGGCCTCCCATTTGCGCGTGCGCAGTGAGGCTGTGGTTACCTGCCACGGCTGAAGGAGAATGATGAGCCTTGTGGAGAGGGGATATTTTTTGGGTTTTTTCCCCCCCTCCTGTCCTTTTGCCATTGTGCGTTGTTGTTAGAATCTTTTGGGTTATGAAGAGGCTCCTGCCAAACCCTAGGGGAACCTACATTTCCCCATAGTCTATGCCCCACCGTGTTAGCTGGGGTGATCAGAATTGGAAAAAGGCTGGAGAAAAATCAGGGGTTTTGTGTTACAGCACACCTGTGTGGGAATATGATCAGTTGAGCAGCAGGAGGGGGAAGGCCTGCAAGAAATTAAGTTTGGGGTGTTTAATTTGGAGACTAGATTTCCTCAGTGCTGGTCAACAACATTTTAAGAGAGACAAGCAGTTTTCAAATAAACATCAAAATAAATAACTTGAAATGTGTCTTTTTTTTTTCCCCCAGCAGTTCCTAGACATTTTCAAGTGCTTATAAATAAAAAACAATCTAGCGCACCGCTTGCTTGCAAGTAATAACCAGATATTGGATCTTCAACTCTTGGGGGAGGGGTGGAATAGGAAAAAAAATCCAGATTCCTATTAGGGTGCAAGTGTTTATGTTCTCAGAAATTCTGCATCAAAGGATTAAAGAGAGAGAATAAAGCATTAGGGAATAGGAATATTCTTCCATTGGCCAAGTGTGACTGGACACACAAGGAATTTGTCTCCAGTGCATAAACTCATCAGGGTCACTCCTTGTGAGAAAGAATTCTTGAGAACCTACCTGGAAGCTTGCACATTGTGTCCCTGTATTAAAGGTAAAGGTTCCCCTTGCACATATGTGCTAGTTGTTCCTGACTCTAGGAGGTGGTGCTCATCTCCATTTCAAAGCCAAAGAGCCAGCGCTATCTGAAGATGTCTCCGTGGTCATGTGGCCGGCATGGAACACTTACCTTCCCACCAAAGGTGGTCCCTATTTTTCTACTTGCATTTTTTACGTGCTTTCGAACTGCTAGGTTGACAGAAGCTGGGACAAGTAATGGGAACTCACCCCATTACACGGCACTCGGGATTCGAACCACTGAACTGCCGACCTTTCAATCGACAAGCTCAGTGTCTTAGCCACTGAGCCACTGCATCCCTTGTGTCCCTGTATTAGCTCATTAAAAATCATTTAGCTAATATGGACTCTTATTACAACTAATATAAAGTTTGATTTTGAACAGAGACAGGAAAAAGCTGGAAGGGGGGAAAAAAAACAGATTCAGTGTGAAAGACAGAATAAATGTTTCAGCAGATGAACATTAGCAAGAACTCTTCCAGACTGGTTTTGCCTTCTGATTAAAGTTTGTTTTCTGCATCTCAGCCCTGCCACATGGTGCTAGGGCACCACAGGTACAAGCCGGCTTCGGTGCTGATGTTGAGATGAGCCAGCACAATTGAGCTATTAATAATTTAAGAAATGGGAGCGACAAGGGGGAAGAAGGATGCTGATGAAACAGTTGCTCTCCTCTATGTCCTTGGGAAAAAACATCATTCTTAGAGCACACCTAGCCAACACGGAAGATCTAGCCCAGAGTTCATCGAAGTGGTCAATATGGATTCTCAAGAATTCATGGGACTATCTATGACAGGGATGTCAAACTCACGGCATCACGGCAGCATCACATGATGTATCGGGACTTTTTCCCCCTTCACTAAACCGGGTGTGGCCAGAACGTGACGCATCTGGCCCGTGGGCCAAGAGTTTGACAGCCCTGATCTAAGGGGTTGAAAAATGGCTGGGAGCCAATAGGTGCTTGAAAAATGATGGAAGGTTAATTGGACTCAATCCCTTTGGGTCTCTGTAGAGTTCCATGCCAATCAGCACTAACGGTGAGGTAGCTTGTGGTGAGGCAGCATTAACTAGGGTTTGTTGTTCATGTTACTATTATTATATGAATAATCTACAATAAGATTTACAAAAACTTAATTCAAATTCCTAACCAAGTATCTAACAATCTAAGGTATTATATATACAATGTGAAATCACAGCTGCCTCTTCATTTATAATTTATTTAATTTAGTCATAATAAAGTAATATTTATTACTTTACTAGTACTATTACTTATTTATTAACTTATTTTCATATAATAAATGTTTGGGGCAGTGGTGAAATCCATTTTTTTTTACTACCGGTTCTGTGGGCGTGGCTTGGTGGGCATGGTGTGGCTTGGTGGGCATGGCAGGGGAAGGATACTGCAAAATCCCCATTCCCTCCCCACTCTGGGGCCAGCCAAAAGTGGTATTTGCCGGTTCTCCGAACTGCTCAAAATTTCCGCTATTAGTTCTCCAGAATCTGTCAGAACCTGCTGGATTTCACCCCTGATTTGAGGGAATCGGTGAACAATCTGAAAATTCATGAAGAGAGCTGAAGTTTGGGGACCCCGATCTATAGCAAGCTTCCCATCCGATTTCATGTTCCATGACTAGGACAAAAGCAAAAAGCATCCAGGTTACATCATTCTTGCCATCAGCTCCTGAAGAGGACCACAATATCTTAAGAAAATGGCTGAGTTCAAATATTATGCAAAGCCACTTTTTGCTTGAATAAATTCAAATTATCTTCAACATAATTGGTAAACAACAGCTGGGATTTCGCATTGTACTAAACCAGATACAGACAAACCATATCTTAGCAGCTGAACCTACTGAACTCAGTGTTCCTGTTTTAAAATTGCTTTGTGGTTGGATTCATTTAAAAATACTAATTTGAAACTATAATGCCTGATTTTGTGGGGAGAACAATGATTAGAAGCCTTTAAAAAAATCCTTTACAGCTGATCTAGATTTTCCACTTCAATCTTCTGTTTAGGAATGAAGAATGTGTTTGTCTTACTCACATTACTTCCGTCACTCAATAGATGAAGAAGATGGCAGTAGCATCAATAGAAGCATCTTTCAGACCTTCATATCCATCACTATCTCCCCTCAAGAAAACAATTCTATCTCAATCTGCCATAATCATTTTATTTCCCAAGGTCCATTTTTTGGAATCCTGTATTGTCTTTCTGTTTCTCACCATCACAAGCATCCTAGTGAAGCCAGAGAAAGGATCAGCTGGACAAGAGTTTGAAGACGGGTTTTGACTCTACAGAATTGCACAGATGATTGGTTTGGAGGCCCAGGGCAATGATGAAACGCAGCTAAAAATAACTCATGCTCTCCATTGAAGCGTGCAAGAGGAACAATGGCAACAAAGAAAGAATTGCTCCACCAAGGACACGGAGGCACAGAGCAATCAGGTGGTGGGGATTCAGATATTCTCTAGGTTACCTGAGCCAATGGGAATTAATGAAAGCAGTAATTCAATTTATAATTAGATCTAGTTACCAAAATAGGTTAATAGATACAAACTCATAGTAAACCGATCCAAACTAGACAGCAGAAAATACGACTTCAGTAACAAGAGTTGTCAACGCCAGGAATGCACTACCAGACTCTGTGGTTTCTTCCCCAAACCCCCAAAACTTTAACCTTAAGACTGTCTACTGTAGACCTCACCCTAAGTGGTCTGTAAGGGGCATGCATAAATGCACCATCGTGTCTACTGTCCCTGTCCTAATGTTTTCTTTTATTCATATCCTCTTCGTGTATTTATAATTAAGTTTACACTTGTATCTGTCATAAAATACATGCTTGACGAAAATAAAAATAATAATTTCGTGAGTTGACATCTAGTGACTGAAAAACCCATTTTTGCAAATCATTAAACAAACATATGAAACGATTTTATTTGTGCACTCAGCTCAACAGATTTCATTCCGCAAACTGCCATTTTAAATCTTGGCAAAACAGTAGTAAGCAGTTTTGCAGAGTCATTTGATTCAGTATGGCAGGCTTTAGTAAACCGTTGTTTTCAGGCCCAATAAAATGATTTGAGTATTGCAAAGTGTTAAAGGACTTCTTGAACGAAGCAGTGATTATTATTAGCATCGTATACTTCTTGGGAGGGCAAACAGATGTTTTTTCCCCCCGTTTGGCAGTGTTGGAAAAGATTGGACAGATCTTATATGGGAAAAGGCAGTTTAGGCCAGGGCAATTAAAGAAAACAGAATGGCAGTGCATAAATTGGAGCAAATAAAAATAAATAGAAAGCTCAAGGAGTCTAGGATGAAAGTAGGTCAAGAAATAAAGCAAAACTGGATGGAAAGTACAAGGCTAAAGGAGCGATTCGCAAGAATTATCTACCGAAAAAAAGGTGACTATTTAGTTAGAAAACAGCAGAATGGATAAAGGAATCAGATCTGATACCAATCTGATGTTGCAGGTTCTAGCTATCCATTTAAAAAGTTCAAAAAAACAAAAACAAAACAAAACCCTACACATTATTTATTGATCCATTTATTTGAAGTTACTGGTTAGTGGGCTCTAAATTGTAAGTACAATAAATAAAAGGAGGAAGCTATGTTGTTAGATTTATATCCTCGTTTTTGTACAAGGCAATGTCCCTTGATGCTGATTTTTCCTACAAACAGCACCCTGTGAGATGGGTTGGGCCGAGGACAGGGATAAGCCAAAAACACATGACCAGTTTCCATCCCAGAGGGAGCAGCAGAACTCACAGGCTCCCCATTTTTAGTCCAAATCCGACATCACTACACTATTTATGGCAGCCGTGTCAAACTCGCGTCATCACATGACGTATCGTGACTTTCTTCCCCTTCGCTAAACAGGGCGTGGGCGTGGCCAGAGCGTGACACATCTGGCCCACGGGCCACGAGTTTGACACCCCTGATCCATGGATTCCATACCTAAAACTACTTTTTTAAAAATAAAAGAACTGCATCTTGCTCCTGTTCACCAGGATTGCTTCATTCAAGCTTTACACATGATTTAACAGGGCTGTCAAACTGGCGGCCCGCGGGCCAGGTGTGTCATGCGCAGGCCACGCCCACCCCTGCAAAGGGAAAAAAAATGTCATGAAACGTCACATGACGGCAATGTGACACCACGAGTTTGATACCTGTGTTTTAATGGAATATCAAGATGACCTGGGAGAAGAGGGAAAGAGAGACAAGAAATCTTAGGAAGGACCCACCCTAATTGATCAGGCAGTTAAAAGTGGTGGCTGGAAGTTTGTACCATGAGACATTATTGCTTGCCAAGAATTAAACACAGACGACCATTTTCTGTGTTGCTTTGTTGCTCACTGCAGCTTTGTTGCATGCAGTTTCACCCCTATAAAATGCTATGCGGGTTTTTTGTACACATATCCTTGAGAATATCTGTTTATGCTACGAATAATACCCATTGAACACCATTGAAAAATCTCGCCTTTTTATTCAGAAAACACATCCCTACATTGTGAAGGCATTGAAGAGCGAGGGTAGTCTTTCTTGTTTTATGACCATTTCAACAAGATATGTAAAGGTAGCTGACCTGATTGGTGAACACAAACACATTCTGTGCTAGCAACTCATGGAATTATGTTATAATTCTACACAAGAATTTTTGCCTCCTGCTGGACAGTTCTAAAGTATCATCCATCTATATTTATTTTTCTCTCTGTAAAACTGCAACGACGACAAGTTTCAGGAAAGGATGAATTGTAAGTCATCCAACAATGCACAGGTGACTGTTTTCAAAATAAACAGCAACTGCAGGAATCTGTTATTTATTAAAATGAACGAATCATTCACATTTTCTCACGTCCTCCAGTATGGCGGGTAACTTTCAGAATGTATGTTTATAGATGTCCAATATGCAACCTCACACATCTGGAAGATAAAAGAGCTGGGAAGACTGGACTAAGACTGGTAACAGGAGGAATTTCAGTCTGCTCTGAAAATGCTGAACCTAGCCGATACAGGAGCTCTGTTCATTTTTATTTTCATTACTATAAAAATGTAATCTCATTTAAAAAAAAATAATACAGAAATTGTAAAGTAAAAAAACAAACAAACACCTTGCTCGCTTATCACTTAAATATTTACAGCATCAGTAATTTCATACTCGGATTCTAAAAACCCCTAAAATTATACACACAGTCACATTATTTAAGTATCAAATGTGTTTAAAGAACTCCTTTAAAATCAGAATGAAAAAGGTAATATATATAAATGTATCTTCTTTGGAATCCTCTTCAAAATTACAGGAGGGGAGGGGGAAATAAAAGGCAAGTTCGGTGACCATGTGGTGTTCAATGAAATAAACAATTCCTTCCTGTTTGAACAGTATCCAGCGATCACATGAGCCTCTTTCCAGAATAGCACATTCAGAAATAGATCGCTCTGAAATTCAAAAGGGGTACCCAAAATGTGTTTTACAATGTCTATAATACTAAGAATCTTAAAAGAATCTTGAAGAATCCTAGCCTGCCTCTGATGAAGATGAGCTAAGACATTGAGAGGTGACCGGGTGCAGTCAGCCTGTTTTTTTGATGACTGCTCAGATCCAACATAAATGCTGTCCCGTTTCATCTTTTATTCTCCTGAATAAAACAAATGCTAACACATGAAAAGTGTTCCTGTAGCCATTCAACCCATGGTCTCTCATATTCCAGAAAGAGCGGAAAGAATTAAACCACCAAGCTTTCTCTGCTGACAGCATGATTCTGTAGCGGAAAGAGAAAAATCAAGGTTAATCATATCATAAAATCTCCTCCAGTATATTCAGAATCGTTTTAAGATTAACAACACAAGATTAAAAGTAAATATCACACTGGCTACACACACCCAAACACACATTTTGCAGACAGGCTCCAAGGTGCAAACATTGGCTTCTTGGATCAGGATTTCACTGAGACATAAAAAAGATATAGATAAATCCAATATTTATCTATATCTTTTTAGAGATGTAAATATCTATATTTAGATATTTAAATCTAAATATCTAGATATTTAGATATTTAGATATCTAATTATTTAGATATCTAAATATTTAGATATCTAAATATCTAAATGTAGGGGGTTTTCCTACAACAGTGATTGCTAATTCAATTTTAAAGAATAGGACTAATCCTAGGAAATCTGCTTGATTTATCCCATGCAGAAAATACTTTCAATTTGGTCTGTGGTTTGTCTGGTCCTGATTTATTCAACAAGGCATGATTGGGTGGGTTTACACTGCATTAAGTAGTGTAAATACAACCAAATACATGATAACGAAAGATAATGCACAAACCATTCATACACACTTAACAATAATGTGAATATTTTGCTCAAAGGGACAATTATAAGCCTAATAACTATAAAGCCTTAGTAAGACCACACCTAGAGTACTGCATCCAATTTTGGTCACCACACTATAAAAAAGATGTTGAGACTCTAAAAAAAAGTGCAGAGAAGAGCAACCAGGATGATTAGGAGACTGGAGGCTAAAATATACGATGAATGGTTGCAGGAACTGGGCATGGCTGGTCTAGTGAAGAGAAGGACCAGGGGAGACATGATAGCAGTCTTCCAATATTTGAGGGGCTGCCACAGGGGGCCAAGCTTTTTTCCAAGGCACCTGAAGGCCAGACAAGGAATAATGGATGGAAACTGAACAAGGAGAGATTCAACCTGGAAATAAGGAGGAATTTTCTGGCAGTGAGAACAATCAACTAATGGAACAGAAGTTGCCTTCAGAAGTTGTGGAAGCTTCATCACTGGAAGCTTTCAAGAAGAGATTGGACTGCCATTTGTCAGGAATGGTGTAGGGTCTCCTTCTTGAGTGGGGCTTGGACTAAATAACCTACAAGATCCCGTGCAACTCTGTTAATCTGTATCTAACTTCACCTTATCCAGGACATCTCCATTTATAAAGCATTACAATTGTGCGTCTTCTCCCCATTTTTTTAACCTCACCCTTCGCAGCTTGCGGTCCTCCTTGCTGCGGGAAGACACCGATTCGGTCTCTGTGTACGGAGGCGGAGGAGGCGGAGGAAAGCCACTGCTATCTTCATCCCGTTTTTTCCTGTGGCCGGATCTCCCATTGGATGCGCTTCCATGATCCAGGTCTTCACGGCTACCTGCCCGCTGCTTCTTCCGTAGGGCTTCCTCCAAGAGCCGGTCATCATAATGGGTTCGCTCCAGATCCCGCAGGTCATCCCGACTTCGACTTCGGCGTCTACAGTAGCGCTCAGAGTCGTAACGGGAGTCAGGGGAATAATCGCGGTGATGGCATTCATTGTCTGAGCCGTGCTGGCCCCGGCCTCTGTGCTGGGAAGGGTAGGAATCTCGTTCATAGTCATCTAGAGCATCTACCGAGCGGGAACGCGGGCGTCGGCCATAGCTTCGTGGTGGGGAGTCCTCATAACGGTCACGCCAAGGGGCAGGGGGAAGCAAGCGCCGGTTCTCGCTGCTCCGTACACTTTCCTCCTCCAGGTCACTAATGGGAGACATGGCCTGGCCACGCAGCCTCCCCATGCCCTGCCGCAGCTCGTAACGCCGATCATCTTCATGAAGAGAGCTTAGTTCACTCAACACAGAGGCTGGAAAACAAGACAGAGAGAATTAATTATCCGTTTTCCTCCCAACACTAAAGGGCACGCTGCTGTGACAATTCAGTGAAGGATCAACTGGGCACACTCTTGTTCCTACACAGAAGGACCCCAGCAAGTACCTTTCTCAAGCCTCCCATTGGGCTGCCCTGGCCGAGTAGGGTCAAAGTTGGCCAGCTCCTTCTCCATGTAGTAGAGCACCCGCATGGAGTCATCCTGCTGGTTGGCTTGGATGCGATAACCACTGCGTACAGCTGGGGAAGAGAGATCAGGAGCAGGCTTTAGGACATAGGGCAGTTATTTTTTTATTTTTTATTTTTACAGAGCCGTATGCCTTGGGGAGATTGCCAAGTAAGTTGGCAATCGTGTGATTCACCCACCACTGTCGCCTTTGAAATTGAAATAGGAGGCAGGATCTTCTCTGCCAATTGTAATCCCCCTTTTGTGCTTTGCACCAAGTGCTGCTGATTGCAGCAGATGTAACTGGTGGCATGAAGAACACACGGGATGGGGGGTGTCGGGAGATTTAGTTACCTCTTGCTTCAGTAACAAATTTAGAGTTAAAGCTCAAGGTTGTAATACTATAGACGAAGAGTGGGTTCATGTTTTCCCTTCTAAGGGAGGGAGGGAAGACCTTCCTGCTGGACTGAGAATTTATCTCGAAGAGCCAACATTTGAAAAGTTCATATTTTCAGCCCGCTGATGTCTAGCAAAATCTTGCTAGGCACAGAGATTGCACGAATCTCAAAAAAATGTCTCAGGTTGCGTCTCTTCAAAAGGTAGCTCTTCTGACAGGTGTTTGGGAGGGTTTTTGTTTAAAATGAGTATGGTTTAATTTTACGAAGCTTAGACATATTGGACTTCCACCTTGGTCATACTAGGTAGCAATTCGGCAAGCAGAAATCCTAACATAGCTGCACGGCACCAATTAGAGAAAAGTGGAGGATTTTTTTTTTTTCTATGTAGGAAGGGTAGATCTAAAAATTCAGCAGCAAAGATAGTGGCACTCCAGAAGCCAAGCACTACAACAGTGTTTCCTATTCTATGTGGTAGGAAGAAGAATTAGCATCACCCTCAGCTGCAAACAGCTGGATCAGCCAAGTGAAGCAACGTGATCATTATAATTCCTCCGATGAACAAAATGTTGAATCATCAGCGTGAGCGGTTTCCCCACAACCAAGCCTGATCAGACAGAAGCACAATATCTAAGCAAACTCGGTACTCCATTCCATGCTTCTTACCAGCATTTGCCACACTTTCTGTATCCCTCAGGAGAGGCACTTGGGAGCTGTTTCCACCAACTGTAATGCAATCATAAGACAGAAAAAGGTTTCCATAAAAGGGATGTGACACATGCAACCAGTAGTAGGCAGGACAAACTGCCCCGTGGCTGTACTTCTGAATCCTAGCAGCGGCCTGCAATACAACATTGTAAGCTATGCTTTCACTAAGCACATTACAATACAAGCCCTGACAAGCCATAAAATAAGTGGCTAGCTGGTCTAACTTTCTGCTTAATACCAGAGAACCAGAACATAACAAAAATCTGCTGATTGAAGCTTTCCAAAGAGAGAGAGAGAATTCTTCCCTTCCCCCCAATTTTTATCAACTGATTCCAATGGTCAAAGAGATCTAGCATTAGGGACATCCAGAAAGGACATCCAATTAGATTTGAGGACAATCCAAAATGCAAGGAGACAACTCAAAAGGGTAAACCTCAGAGTAGCACAAGATCTTTTAGACCAGGGGTGTCAAACACAAGGCCCGCAATGTGGTCGGATCCGGCCCGCGGGGCTGTCCAGGAAAATATAAGGAGCTAGCCCGCATCGCCTTGGCCTGGTCTATCCAGTGGGAAAGGAAACATCGGGCCAGGGTGACTTCGGCCCAGTGGTGAAATCCTCTTCGGATCGCCACCGGTTCGCTGCCTGTGCATGCGCAGTGCGAGCCAAACGCACGCTTTGCGTGGAAAAAGACTTCACTAGATAAGTAGAACAGCGGGGGAGAACAGCTGTGCCGCGCGATTTAGCTTCGCTAGAAAGCAGCCGAACCGGAGAGAACCAGTAGCATTTCACCCCTGCTTCGGCCCAGTATGAAGAGGAAACATGCCAGCAGTTTGGGGAGTGGCGTCGATGGCCACGCCCACCCACTCGGCCACACCCATCCACTCAGCCACACCCAGTGAGTGGCATCAGGCTGGCCACGCCCACCCAGTTGGCCACGCCCCTCCGCAGTCAACCACAGCCCTGATGCAGCCCTCAATGAAATTTGAGTTTGACACCCCTGTTTTTGACTGTTAATTCCACTAGCTGCGAACTAGCTGTGGGGCTAGAACAATTCAGTCAAGACAAGCCACTTACCTGAGCTGGCTCGATCATAATCCACTCCATAACCATTGTACAATGGAGACATTGGGCCCATAGGGATCATGGTGGCTGGGGGAGCTGCTTTCAATGGATTGCTGGAGGCATAGATACTGGGTGCATAAACACTGGGGACTCCAGATGTTGCAGCTTTCCCGGCTACATATACTGGAAAGGCAAAGAAATAAAGTTGGTCCAAATAAAGGGCTGGTATTTGCTTTTTAAGACACGTTGCATGTGGCAAAGTGATACTGCCTTGCAAAGCACTTGGCAGGGATTACAACCCACAGTAACAGCCATTAACCTTGAGAAGGTGATCCCCTGGATAAAATTCGATTTCTTTGCGGCCTTCTAGGATTAATAATAGTGCTTCTTTTTCAATTTAATGATCTTGGGTTGGGAGGAGGAGGAGGGCATGGTGGTAAGGGATGCAAGTAAAGAATCACGGAATATTGATCATCTGTACGGGTAGGCCTCGATTTACGGCCACTCGTGCAACAATGGTCTGAAGTTGTGACAACACTGAAAGAAATGGTGTCTTGCAACCTCAAAGTGACAACCATCGCATCACCCTCACAGTCGTAACTGTGATTTGGGCACTCGGCAACAGCACACACTTATAATAATCGCTGTAATCTGTAGTCACATGATCATCATTTATGACTTCCGACAAGCAAAATCAATAGGGGAAGCTAGATTTGTTTAACAACCCTGGTTAAAAAAAAAGAAGGCCCTAAAATCGAGTCTGGCCATATGATGACTTGCTTAACCACCACATCACTTAGCGACCAGAATTCCAGAGTCCTAATTGCGGTCATAAAACAAGGACTCCCTTTGCTTAAATGTTCTTAGGGAGCCCTTTTAAGTTTGACTGTAAATTAAAGCTTCAGAAATAAAATAGTGTTAACTTTAGACACACCCTGAATACACCCAGTTTAGGAATCCGGATAGCCAGTCTGAACTCTGTTTATTGCTGTAGTTCTGAGCGGGATGGCCTCAGTATACCCACCCCTCTCCAGCCATGCCTTGCTAAGCTTTTCCTCCTTATCTGTGGCCCTCTCAATGTGCTGGACTAACTTCCATAATATCCAGCAGCAGCAAGGGATTACAACGGGGAGGGGGGGGATTCAAAAATTTTAGCAACCGGTTCTCTGCCCAGTTGCTGGGTGGCCGTGGCCATGGTAGCGTGGCCTCCTCGGCCTCCTGCACCTCGAGCCGGTTTCCAGACTTCCAGGAGGCCTGTTTTTCACCCTCCCAGAGCATCCATGGAAGTGCTGCACTTACCTGGCATCCAAAACGGGCCGCATGGAGACTCCTTGGAGGGGCGAGGAGGGGCCAGCCAGTCTTTGCAACTACCGGTTCGGCGAACCAGATGTAAAATTAGCATCCGGTTCTCCCGAACCGGTCCGAACCGGCTGAATCCCACCCCTGGATTACAGCACTTCCAACCCAACACAGCTGGAAGTCATCAGACTGTGGAACATGGTGAACATTTTGCTTGAATCAATACGAACAGCATATTTATTTCTTCACGTTTCTTCTACTTACAAGAAGAAGAAGAAAAAAAACCCTGTTCTTTGAGACCGGAGCATTTTGCTTGAATAAATACACATAACGTATTTATTTCTTCATATTTCTTCTACTGACAAGAAAAAGAAGAAGAACCTGTTCCTTGAGAGACGAACAACTACAGACGTTTCGAGAAGATCTGTTGAACCACTTCCAGGGAAAGCTGAAACCGGATCCGTAAAAGGGAACTTACGTGCTTCGGGGCAGCAACACTTCTCTGGACAACAAGGACATCGAAGATAGCAGCAGCAGGTATGGGGGCAGCACTGGCACCAGCAGATTCCAAGGAGCAGGAAGACCAGAAAGAAGGCCAGCACAACTAAGACCACAAAGACCCAATCTAGGAAGAAACCAATGGAAGCAGCCCTCAGAGATACAACCAACGAATCCCATTGTATCGAGAGAGTCAGTTGTTGTCTGTTTGTTAACTTCTACCAAGAGTCCATAAAGATGGGGGAAACAATTCCCAGCATCTCACTAACAGCCCTCCTTTTGGTATCTATAGGAGATTTAGTTTTGATTCTATGCACTGGGTGCCCCCCTCTGGAGAGCTGCAGTGGAGGACTCCCAATAACATAGGTAAAGTTTCAAAAAAGTCTCTTCATTTGAGTCTGGCCAGTGGAGCAAAACCCCAAATAAAGGAGTCCCCATAGACTTTTAAGATAGCAGTCCTTAGCAAAGGATGGGCTTAGCAAAGGATGGGTTTATTCTGGAATAAACTGATCTGTTCAGTTGGCCATTTCAGGTGCAATTCCTCCGTTCCTCTTTATGTGGGTAGTCCTCGACTTACGACCACAATTGAGCTCCAAATTTCTGTTGTTAAGTGAGACATTTGTTAAGTCAATTTTTCCCCATTTTACGACCTTTCTTGTCTCAGTTGTTAAGTGAATCACTGCAGTGGATAAGTCAGTAACCTGCGGTCGTTAAGTGAATCTGGCTTCCCCACTGATTTTGCTCATCAGAAGGTCGCAGAATGGGGCGGGGGGAGTGTCACATGATCTCGGGACACAGCAACGGTCATAAATATGAACCGGTTGCCAAGCATCTGAATTTTGATCACATGATCATAGGGCTGCTGGAAAAGTCGTTAAGTGTGAAAAATGGTCATAAGTCATTTTTTTTCAGTGCCATTGTAACTTCCAACGGTCCCTAAGCGAACTGTTGTAAGTTGAGGACTACCCATGCTGATTTTGTTTCACTTGGACATACATATCCTCTGTGATGGATAACACTGATTCTGAACATTTTCCTCCCCCTCCCATATTATTTGTAAAGTATTGGACTTTATTATAGGGACAATTTATACTTCATGACAACGTGGAAAATCCCACCTACCAAATACTACTGATCAGGGGTGGGATTCAGCTGGTTTGTACTGGTTCAGGCGAACCGGATGCTAATTTCCGGCCTCCAGAGCCTGGGGAGGGCGAAAAACAGGCCTCCCGGAAGTTCCAGAAACGGGCCCGTTTCCGGACTCCAGAGGGACTCCGGAACCCGGGGGAGGCTGTTTTCGCCCTCTCGGAGGCTCAAAGAAAACCTCCGGAACTTGGGGAGGGCGAAAAGCCCTCCCCCCAGCCCCAGCATGATACAGAAGGCTGAGTAGGCCACGTCCACTATGGCCACACTCACCCAGCAACCGGGCAGAGAACCGGTTGCTAAAATTTTTGAATCCCACCCCTGCTCTTGACCTCAACTTACACTAAGCAGAAAGCTATTTCAAGGGGGGGGGGCATAGAACAAGGGCTGATGAACACTTCAGGCTCAGAAGTGTCTTTTCCAAACGAGGCCCCCCACCATACCCCAGCTTGCCATGAACAGTCAGTACAGGAAGGGAAGAGCACATCCAAGCTTCCAGGCTCAACATGACATAAAGTGAGAGGTATGAAGCAGACTATGGATTGCATTTGTAACTCGGCCCAAAGCTCCACAATACAATGTCCCTTCGCTCTAAAGCCCGCATTTTTGCAATGGTGCCAAGGGGCACATTTTTACAATGTACGAGGAGAACGGAAATGTTGCAAAATGATGACAGTAAATGAGAAAGGAAGACAGACAGACAGACAGACAGACAGGCAAGCATTTCAAAATCCTTTGCATTCCAAGCGCTTCTACTTCTAACTTTGAGAAAATTCAAGGAGGTGGAAAAAATAAAAATAATAGGGAGGGAGTGAAGTCAACCCTTTCCCAACCACTTTTAGAAAGTAAGCATGGAAGAAAAAAGGCAGTACCTTCCATATGCCCTATCTGAAAGCCTGGCAAAAGCTCTGAGACACCGGAGGACTTGCCTACAGAACAAAACAAAACAGGAAAAAAGTTACGGAGATATCTGGCTGACACAGAAGTAAGGCTTTCTGAGCCAGAGAAAGGGACTGGCGGGACGGGCTTCATGGAAGACATCAACTAAATTCCATCCCATACAGGAAAAGCTGCCAGGAGATTTTTATAAAGAGTTGGACACGACTAGTTAGTAAGGCCATTTACAGTAGGAGCAGCCCAGCAAGGATGCTTGGCACATTGATGGACTGCACGTCCCTGTCGTTACGTGATCGCGATTCAGGTGCTTAGTGGCCAGCTCGCCATTGTGACATCGCAGCACCCTGCAGCCACATGATCCCCAACTTGCAACTTTCACTGCTGGCTTCTGACAAGCAATGTCAATGTGGAAGTTTGCAGAAGTTTGCTCACATGACCATCGGATGCTGCAATCTCATTGGGAGTCACCTAAGGAGGGCGACTGGAACTGCCATCGTACGTCGTGTGACATCACACTTCATGACACTGTTGCATAGCGCTGGAGTCCTCAGTCCCAATTACCATTGTTAACCGAGGACCCCCCCCCGTATCCTTTACAAGCAACTACTCTCAAACAGCACGGATACCATTAACACTGAGCTTAGCAGGTTGACTTGATGCTTCACTGGAATCATCATCATCATCATCCTCTTTTAATGACCCCATAATCCCTAGCGAGGTGGAGTCTGGGCAACTGAATGGAGCTGAGTGTTTACTGGCTGGATACCCTTCCTGTCGCCAATGCAGAGGTTTTTTTCATCAGATATATTCTCAGTGTGCCCAGAGAGAGAAATATCTGCCTCTACCTAGGATCGAACTCACAGCCTCCCGATGGTGAGGCGAGAGCTCCACCTCTAGGCCGCCGCACCACTCCGATGCTTCACTGGAATCCTGCGTGGAAATTAGTTGTAAAAGAGAGGCTGAAAAAGCCAAGGCCAAACTGCTGAACCTGCATATCTGACACATGGTCAGTCCAGGAATTAATCAGCGATCTACAATTTGCACCCACATCCTTTCCTGCAAGGGTTCTCTTCTCCTCTATCTCCCCACAAGTTTCCTTAGACGATAAGAAAAACTGTGTCACTGCTGTTCCACACCAAGAGTTAAGAGTTCACGCCAAGCTAACACAAAACATTTGGAATATTCTCAGTAAATCTATCAACCTTCTGGCCATCTCTGCTGCACACAATGCAAGCCCTCTCAATTATTTAGCTAGTCAATTTGGCTGGTCCATAAGGATTATACCCAAGTTTTCTGTTCTTTTTTTTTTTAATATCGGTTTCAAACCTTTCAAACAAACTGGCCCCAGGGAAGAACATGGAAAAAACGTACTCTTCCTGCCGCAATGGGTTATCTCCAGACAAGCAAGGCATAATTCTTTCAGCAGAGAAGTGATGAGCGTTTAAGCTTACGGCTTTCATCTTCGAGATATGAGGAAAGCTTAGAACAGAGGTCTTCAAACTTGGCAGCTTTAAGACTTGTGGACTTCAACTCCCAGAATTCTCCAGCCAGCTATGCTATGGGGCTTAGAAGGTAACAAGTGCTTATGTAGAGCATTGCCAAGGGCCTCTAAGTCAGGAAAAGGAAGGTGCATACACACACCTAACACACCCTTACTGAGCAGTATGTTTGAAAGATTTCCTTTCCCAGATAAGGCCCTACACATATATTTTTGTTTGTTTGAACAATTTATCCTGGCACTACCAGGTACACCATCCATCGCAGCTCTCAGCAAGGAGTTTGGCAGAAACAGGAAATGACAGTCGATCTCCAGAGAGTCTGGTATCTGAAAGGAAACACCCCCCCCCCCCCCCTCAAGATAATAATGTTGTGCATCAACGCTACCCGGGGACACACGAGCTTCTGCTTGGTCTGCTCCCTCTAGCGGGAGGAACTCACACATACAATTCTGCAGGGAGCATGTTGATGACAACATTACCAATGTGTGGGAAGAAAATCAGGACACAAGCACCAGCCGGTACTTTAGAAGTTACGTAGGGTCACACCCAGGGTGGATAAAAATGGATGATCCAATTTTTTAATTATTATTTTTATCAAATTTATTTTAATAAAATGCTTTTGGGGTTAAAAATCTATCTAAAGATAGTTTTTTATCTTTTTATTTTTAGGTTTTTTAGTTTTCTCGCATCCTGGACATAAATTGTTTCAACTTCTACCCTCAAAAAGATGCTATAGGGCACTGCACACCAAAACAACTAAACACAAGGACAGGTTTTTCCTGAATGCCATCACTCTGTTAAACAAATAATTCCCTCAACACTGTCAAACTATTCACTAAGTCTTTATTATCAATCTTCTCTTCCTTCCTAATTATCTATCTCTTCCCACTTATGACTATAATCATGTGGCTTTTATGTTTCAACTATATTGTTTTTGTTTCCTAGTACGATTTGATAGTTTATTAGTAACCTTGACTATCACTAAGTGTTGCATCTTTTTATTCTTGATGAATGAATGTATTTTATTCTCCTTATGTACACTGAGAGCATATACACCTAAGACAAATTCCTTGTGTGTCCAATCACACTTGGCCAATAAAGAATTCTATTCTACTATTCTATTTGTTTTAATAAAATCCTTTTGGAGTAACCGTCTATCTAAAGATAGTTTGCATATTTAAGATACATTCATAATTTAGTTTATTCAGCAGTGTGAAATGGAGCTTAGTTATGCAGCATGAGGCTGTATATTCTGCAATATTTACATTTTTGGTAAACTCATTCAATGAATCCAAGCTCTGCAAGCTAAATAGGAAACCTTCACTTTAAAAGTTATGATTTAAATCGAGTTGATTTAAATCAAATCCACCCTTATCACACCAATAAGCCCAGCATCTAACTTCGGTTGTCATATAAGCAATTGAATCTACAGCAGTTTTCTCACATCTGGTATCCTTCAGAGGTAACTGCGCTGTAATTGCAGATATTTTGGAGGGTGCCAGGTTGGGAAAAGTTTGTAAGTGTCCAGGACGAACCACAATGATGTCCAGATATCTCAATCAACCCAGAAATGATACAAATTCTGTCATTCGCAATGAAAAAGATGGCGACAGAGAGAGAAGTAGCACCTTGGGCAGGCAAGGCACTGGGACTGACCCAGATGGAAACTAAGAAGACAGTGCAAGGCCAGGATACAGTAAAGGAAGCAGAACAGTGCTGATGAAACACATACACTCTAACTCTCAGGCTGGACCTATACAGATATGTGGGGGGGAGGGGAAACAAGAGTAGAGTAGATTGGGGTGCTTCAGTTTAGAACACAAATGATTGGGAGTGAGAAGATGGTAATTGTGAAATTTCCCTCCTACTTAAAAACAAGAAAAGCCCATCTGTAAATAAAAAAATGGGCCAGGTGGGAGAAAAATTGTGGTTGCCGTGGTTATAGATGTGTTTCACACTACAATGTTCATCGGTCATGCTTTGCTGAGCCAAATATTGGTCCCTACAACATGCAAGGCCTTAAACCATGGTTTACAAACCACAATGGCTAGATTTGTCCAATATGCTATGTAAAACCAAACCCAAGCCAACCACGCTATGCTTTGGTGCAGGTGTGAACCAAGGCCGTGTGCATTTCTGTGTGAGCAATAAGGACACTTTTTCAGTAATAGGAGCTGCATGCCGTGAACTCATTCTTTCTACGGGCAAATCAAAACCAAATTTTACCCTTTTAATAGATGGGAGGTGATGTGGCCAGTTTTGTGAGTGAGATCCTGTTTGCCACCCAAGTTGGCTTCCTACCTTTGGGGGAGCTAATGTAATTAAGGTGTCCTGTTGTCCTTCCTATTATTTGCATTCAATAAGAGTGTCCTCACTTACCCAATACGATGAGTTCAGCGTAGGCTTCGTTGTTGCCTTGCAAATCTTGGGAAGATGTCACGGTGCAATAATAAACACCACTGTCCCCCCAAGCAGTTTGCTCTATGCTGAGGCTAGCATCTACAGGAAGAATGAACAAAAAAAGGAACTGTCAAAATGGACCCCCAAATCAATTCCTCAAACAGATGCTCAAATAAAGAATATTCTTCACATTCATTCCCTATACAGTAGAACCTCTGGTCACGAACGCTTCTGACCACAACCAAATTGGGTTCTGACCAAAAAATTCACAATTTTTTTTTCACGGCTGATTTCCTCTTCCACGCCATTTTTTTTTTTTTTTTTTGTAAGCGCTGAATTTCCAAAAGTAGGTTTAGGTCACGACCAAATCAGGTTGCGACCAAAATTATGAAATAAATTATGTGTCAGCGTTCCAGAAAACCCCAACTCCAATTAAAAACTCCAAAGCAAGCATTTTCTCAAAGCTCCATTTATTAGAATAGGTATACTGGCAATCTGGGAAAACCCAAATCTGAGAAATCCGGGTTTTCCCTCAGTAAATCAAAACCCCCAAAACAATCCCCTCACTCCTCAGTCGATCACATGTTCCAATCACCATCCGTCCCATCTCGAGACAGCACTCCGACCACTCCTCCTCCAGATGCAGGATCGTCCTGACCTTGACCAAAAGGAAGAATGCTATTTTGTCTAAATACATTCCCTTCTACTAAATCCCCCCTCCTACTTTCCCACACACAAGAAGGTGGCAGCGTGGAAGCTTCCAGCCTAATATGGATTCCAAAGCTGACATTATGGTCGTGACCAGAGCTTCTGCTGTACTGTCTTTGCTCAAGATTGCAGCACCGCAATACAGAAACCTGAGGATGGTTAAAAGGAAGAAATTATTTATGAACTTCACAATCATCAGCTGAATGTGCCCATGATAAAAAGAGTAGAGAAACGATGAGGAAGGCCAATCCGTTATTATTTACCTATTTTCCTATTATCCAAATCCATTTTTCGTTGGAATAAAGGAATGAACAGAGCTGGCTGATGAAATGCTTGTGTATTGCTTATAGTTGTATTCTACTTTCCTTCAGAAGTTCAAGATAGCATCCTCGGTGCTTCCTCTTTTCTTTTTTTCTTTTTTTTTGCCCTCAATCAAAACTATGTGAAGTAGGCAGACTGTGAGAAAGTGAATTGCCCAAAGCCATTCAGCGAACTTCTGAAGGAGGAACAAAACTTGGGTCTCTCATTCAAACCCAACATCTGAATCACTGCATCAATTCTCAGCATAACGTAAGAACAGATTCAGCTGACCTGGTTACTCAATCAGTAGCATCATAAACCAACAGCTAAAATGTGCTATAACTTAATTGTATCCTTGCTATTGCAAAATATCGGCAAGGCTTTGGGGAGGGGGAGAATTAGCAATTTCCTCCCTTTGGAATTTTTTTAGCTATTAGTTCATTCCATCCCATTACTACATCACTGTATCTATGTATAATTATCTTGTGGCGCATGAGTAACTTCAAAAAGTATGAGTAACTTCAAAAAAGTATGAGTAATGTGCTATTTCACAAAAATACCCTTCTATTATATAGTAAAGGTAACGGTTCCCCTCGCACATACGTGCTAGTCGTTCCCGACTCTAGGGGGCGGTGCTGATCTCCGTTTTGAAGCCGAAGAGCCAGCGCTGTCACCAGGATTTTGAGACTTTTGTTAATCACATGAATGCCATTTTTTTTTTTTAAAAAAAAGGGATATTACCAATTTGCTACTAGAGGAAAACTCAAAATATGTATCAAATTACAATATCAAGGAAGCAGTCCAAACAAACGAACAAACAAACAAACAAATTATTGTTATGGTCTTTTGGTTTTTAATGTGTCGGTTTTAGAAGCCCTGGCTATTGGCTGAAGAGAGTTATTAGATTAACACTGAAAATCTGGACTCTCTTGTCTAACAGCATAAACTCAAAGGATGGAGCTGCCCTCTTACTTTTGCCCAAATTCTTGTTCAAAATTTACTGTAGGTTTCAGCTACAATGGGAAATTAATTGGAGAGTCCTTCTGGAAGGTTCTCAACTGGCAGAAGAATAATTGTTTGAGAAGACAAAAAAAAAAAAATCAAATTCCAATGAAAGCAACCTCCATCCAGGAGATAAAGCATGAAACTGACCAAAAGTTTTCTCCAGGCTCCAAATTCCATGTTTACCACTGGTGTGGTGCTACTAACGTCTTATAAAAGGCACCTCTTTAATTAACTTTTATTTGCGGTCACAGACCAAAATACAAATATAATTACAAAAGAACATGGGAAAAATAACATCATAAACAATTGGCCACCAGAAGCCTTGGCTGAGAGGAATTACAGTGTTCTCCTCATTGGAGCTGCTAGTCCTTTCCTCAGAAAGCTATGTGAAAGTAAGTTGTCCTTCAAGCGGGGGGATAAAAATCAATGATTTTTTTAAAAAAATCAAAAAAAAAATCAGATTTTTAAAATTTAAATCGGATTTTTTTTATTTAAATCGGATTTTTTTTTATTTTTATCGAATTTATTTTAATAAAAAACTTTTGGGGTAAAAATCTATCGTAAGATAATTTTCTATTTAAGATACATAAATAATTTAGTTTATTCAGCATGAAATGGAGCTTAGTTATATAGCATGAGGCTGTATATTCTGCAACACTGGGACTATCGGTGAGTCAACAGTGAGTCAAAGGAGTAGCAGAGATGACAGTTGCTCTTTAAAAATTATGATTTAGATCGAGTTGATTTAAATCAAGCCTTTTTACTAGTGATTTAAATCATGATTTAAATTGTGATTTAAATCAACTCGATTTAAATCAAATCCACCCTGCCTTCAAGTGAATCTCATTTTGTACTGACTTCATGAATAGATTTACACCATCCGGAGTCATATCATTCAAGTTTGGTGGCCTTTATAAATCTAATATTATAAATATTATATATAATAATAAATAAATGTTAATCTCCTTGGCCACCGAACAGTAGTTTGCCTTCTTCCAGGAATTTTCCAAGTTTAAGATCCCTATTTATCGTTTTAATGTTTTATGGTATGTTTTAATTGTTATGTCTGTAAACTGCCTAATTGCCTTCAGCAAGATGGTAGCATAGGAATGTAATAAATAAATAAATAAAACTCCCAGTTTAGCTGACATGTTGCAAGTTTATTCATTTATTTATTCGATTTTTATAGCAGCCCATTCTCAAACAGGTTCCTGACCAACATATTGATTAAGTTTAACTCTGCTTAGCTTCTCACCCCAAGCAAGATGTTTAAATTTTCAGTGCCATCATGGGATGTAGAAGTCCTTAAAGGCACCCATGGATTTCTATACGAGAGAAAGAAGAAATGTGAAATGACAAAGAGTTCTTTTGTACAATGTACAAAAGACAATTTGTACATTGTGAAGCCATACACAGGTACTCCTCGACTTATGACCGCAATGGAGCCCAAAATTGATGTTGCTAAGTGAGAAATGTGTTCAAAGTGAGTTTTGCCCCATTTTACGACCTTTCTTGCCACATTTGTTAAGGGAATCACTGTAGTTGTTCAGTTAGTAACACGGTTGTTAAGTGAATCTGGCTTCCCCACTGGCTTTGTTTGCCCGAAGGTCACAAACAGGGGATTGTATAGCCCTGGGACTTTGCAACGACCGTCATAAATATGAACCAGTTGTCCGAATGTAAATCACATGACCATGGGGATGCTGTGATGGTCGTAAGTGTGAAAAACAGTCATAAGTCCCTTTTTTCAGTGCCGTTGTAACTTTAAACGGTCACTAACTGGACTGCTGTAAGTGGAGGATGACCTGTACTGTATATAGGGAGAGAGTGACAATATTATATTTGCTCAAGTCAGTGCTTCTCCAGGGAGCAATTTCTTTGGACTTAGAAAAGAACAGTCGCCAATGATGCAAGGGGCCATTGGGAGAGGAAAATAATTTGGTAGTATGCAGCATACTAGTGATGGGCCACTGTCCAGAACTACTTATTAAGTAGCCTTTCATATGAAATGTGATTTTCTTTTCTCGCTGGAGTCAAAAATAAGAGTTTGCTTTGAGCTGAGCTGAGCTGACTCAATGCTATTTTATGCAAACCTTTCAAGAGAGTGGCCCCAAGTAAATCTATATGTCTGGGTGTAAACACGGGCAATGTGCCAGGCGTGGTTCAGAAACTGCAATCAAATTCATCAGCAAGGCTAATGCAGAGGGAGAACTATTTGCAACCGCAGTGAATTTATGGAACCCTTTATGAAATGTTTCAGTAAGGAGACTAAGGAAGGTAGTGCACAAAACATGTCAGTTGTGCCACAGTCTCAGGAACAGACCAGGGGTGAAATCTACTTACCTTCCTTACCGGTTCAGAAGCGCACGCACTGCACCCGCGCACACCTTCTGCACATGTGCAAAACCTTCTGGTTCCTGGTTAAAACCAGGAAGTAATGACACCGGGGCGGCGATTGCTACCGGATCGCCAAACCACAGGGAAAAATTGCTACCGGATCGGGCGATCCGGTCCGATCCGGGAGCATTTCATCCCTGGAACAGACACAATAACAGCAAAACTGCTAGGAAGTTCATATGTGAATCGGTAACTGAGTGAACGGATCTATCCAATTCACGATCTTCCAAGTTCATCAGGTGCAGGTGGGCTTGCTGAAGATGCTGAAAACCTACCAATTTTGTTAGCAACTGGACAATAAAACCTGCAAATTAGTTTGAGTTTTCTACGTCTCCTTTCAGACATAAATTATAGGTCTGAAAGGCACTTTCATGTACGCAGCAGTTTTGGTTCAGGACATCACCCTGCTATATAATTTAAATTCTCTCGTAGGGTGATAGCCTTATTATAAATAAATAAATAAATCCATCAACATTGCCAGTAAGGTTGAATCTGTAGGCTAAAGTTTGTAACGTTTCAAATGAGGAAATATTGCTTTAAAATATTCAACATGGAAGGATACCTACCAATGTTGGTTTTTATGCCATAATCAGCCTGAATCAAGCCATTGCATGAAGAAGGCCTCTTCACTGAAAGTAATGGACCATGATCTACCACCCTGGTCCAATATAGATTTGCAGGGAGATGTTCTTTTACCTCCCAGTTGGGGGCTGAGAGAAAGTGATAGGCTCCAGCTCATTCAGCTGGCTTCCATGGCTGAGGGAGAATTGAAACCTGGGTCTCCCCTCTCCTATGCAACACCATGTCAACATGAGGAGGAGGAGGAGGAGGAGGAGGAGGAGGAGGAGGAGGAGGAGGAGGAGGAGGAGGAGGAGAACAAACCCCTACCTAACTTCAAGCAGAAAGTATGCATGCTAGTTTTCTAGTAGTACAATACTTTTTTCTGCAAGAGACGTTCAAAACATTATTCCCACAACTCTTTTGTTTCTGAACCAGGGCAAATTTAAAATGTCCGGACTTCAACTCCCAGAATTCCCTAACCAGCATGCTGGCTGGGGAATTCTGGGAATCGAAGTCTACAAAACGTTAAAGTTTCCAGGATTGAGAAATACTGCTCCGGCCTAAAAGTTACAACTGTCATTTCTATTACTTCTCATTCAATACAATTTCTTCCTCATGGAATTATGGAGGATGTGTAGAAACAGAAATAGGTCATTAGTTTCAAAACCCAGTGTATCCTTGCTCTACTACTTAAAACTTATTTCTATTTTTCTTACTAAGAATAAAACTTTGAGCAAGACTTTAAACCGCACTAACAATTAAAATTCCGTAGGAAAGCCAAAAAAACAGATTAATACTGGGTGAATAACTTCTAATAAGGAAACCATCATGCCTGTTTGACAGCATGAATTTCAGAAGCAAAGAAACATATACTGTATTATTTATAAGATAGCTGCTTTTAAAATATGATTGTTACATGCCCCCTAGACTTCAACCTGGTTTTCTGTGTTGTGCATTGCCAGAATCTGTTTTTACAAGAGTAGAAAAAGAATATAAACAGGGAGAATCAATAACAAAATTTGGATGTTTTCTGTTTTGGTTGTACAGGGTATTTGTTCCCTGTACAACCAAAACAGAAAACATCTAAATGTAACAGTCGTAGCATGAGTCTAATCTTGCTAGAACTTGAAAGAAAAGCTCCTGATGATTACACCATGATTTGGGGGACAGGGGTCATGCAGTAAATGAGAGAAAAAACATGTAGCATTTCTAAAACTGACCACTGGTGCTTGTTTTAGAACATGTTATCACAAGGCTGTGGGGTATTGCCATGGACTTTTGACCTGCTAAATTCATCTGCATTGCTCATTCTTGTTTTCAACTTCAGGTCCTTGCAATAGTTATGAAAAACAACACCCGCATTAAAAATGAAGTAATATTCAGAGTCTGGCAGTGGTTTTCAGACACACAACACACAAGAGAAAATTACAAAAGGATTACGATGGAGTAAATTGCAGAAGGATTATGCCGAAGAACCAAAGTTTAGTTCCAGCTGTAGGAAACTGAAATATTTATAGCACAAGTTGTTAACCAATAAGTCATATATATATTCCATATATTTGCAACTGCAACATTTTTAAGACTACAGATTAATAGGTTGAATAATAAGAACAGTTTCTCTTTATTGGCCACACTATGGCTGACCAGATAAGTGGTGCAAAACACCTGGAGGTTACCAAATTATCTTCTCATGGAATACAAGGTATTGCTCAGCAATTTTAAAATGTGTGGACTACAACTCCCAGAATTCCCCAGCCAGTCTTGCTGGCTGGGGAATTCTAAGAGTCGAAGTCCACCTTTCTTAAAGTTTGCTAAGATTGAGAAATCACAGGTTAGACAAAGATCTATAGCTTGAGGTTGAGTAGGCTGAAACTAAAATATTTCTCTCCACTTATTTAGAAATACGTTTTTTTCTGAAAAATGTTTATAATGGTTATTGTACTTTAGAGGGAAAGCAAGATTTCTCTGTTGAAAATTGCTCCTTGCATTCCAATACAAGTAAACTTATTCCTCGCCAAAGGAAACTAGGGCATGGGGAAGTTACGGAATCTGGCCACACCTAACTTTCTTTGTTCTTTAAAGAGGAATAAAAACAAAATTCTGGTCTTTTGCCAGCTTTCTATTCTGTGCTGAAGGGATTTACAGCTTTTTTATTTTTCAAAGGGTCCTTCATATTATTTCGTAATATAATTTTCCTGTCTGCAAAGTTTTACGATAGTCTTTCTGTAGAAATCAGGGTGTAGGCTTCACTTCCCTATCTGGCCTACAGACAGGAAGTCTCTTCTGATCTACCACTCAAATACTAATCAGGTTCAAATATCCTTAGCTTCTCATGTTCAGCTGGATATTTCAATCTAGTCGTTCCCAACTCTAGGGGGCGGTGCTCATCTCCGTTTCAAAGCCAAAGAGCCAGCACTGTCCAAAGACGTCTCTGTGGTCATGTGGCCGGCATGACTAAATGCCAAAGGCGCATGAAACGCTGTTACCTTCCCACCAAAGGTGGTCCCTATTTTTCTACTTGCATTTTTACGTGCTTTCGAACTGCTAGGTTGGCAGAAGCTGGGACAAGTAATGGGAGCTCACCCCGTTACGCGGCACTAGGGATTCGAACCGCTGAACTGCCGACCTTTCAATCGACAAGCTCAGCGTCTTAGCCACTGAGGATCCCTTTATTGCAATCTAGCTTGAACTTTTTTTAAAAAAATTGAAAAGCATTAAAACTAATAAAATAACAAAAGTTTATATCCCCAATAGAAAATTGGACCAATCAGTTGAATGTCTATTATTTATAAAGCAAGTTTTACTCAATTTTTTTTTAGCATAGCAGTAGTTATTTCGATTTAGAACTTTTAATACTTTTACTCTCCATTCATTCAGTTTCATGGTTGAAAGGTCTCTGAATTCAAGGGGATCTCAAAGTTCAAACCCTCAGGAAAGCATTTATGTGTTTGGTTTTTTTCCAGCAAAATCCTGTAGTTAATTCTTGTAACATTAGTGCTTAAAATAGTGAAAAGCAGTAAATATCATTATATCCACCTGGAAATGGAGAGGAAAGGATACCACTATTGGGAAAACAAACCCAACCGTTGCTAATTATCAGACTAAGAAAACAAGGACCATAACACGACTCAGCCAATAACACTGAGTTCAGCAGTGGCCAAAATTGTGGAAGCCTTTTGGGAAAAGTGTATTTTCTAAAACTAGCTAATAACACCACTTTTCTTTTTTTGAGTAGTATCAATGGATATTATTTAGCAATGGAAAGATACTTTAATCAAGAATGTAATGCAATAACTTTTATGAAAAAAAGAAAAGTGAAATGAGATATACAAAAATGATCACCATGTCAGTTAATACTTAGTTGGGTAACCTTTAGCATGAATTAAGGCCTTACAACGTCTTCCCATGGAGTGAACCAAGTCTTTCAGTTCTGCAGCTGTTATAATATGAAACCAAGATTGAATGATTGCTTCTATTAACTGGGTTTTATTGCTGGGTCGCTTCTGACTAACAAGTTTCTTTAGTCGGCTCCATAGATTTTCAATTGGGTGAAGGTCTGGGCTATTCCCAGGCCATTCTAGCAGTGGAATAGGATTATCTTGAAACTCAAAAAAAAAAAAAAAAGTGGTGTTATTAGCCATCAAACCTCAAAAATACACTTTTCCCAAAAGGTTTCCACAATTTTGGCCACTGCTGTAGATTACATATCACAATAAGCCAGAATTCTGGGTTCATGCTACAAAAAAAAATAAGCCCTACAGCTATGAAGTCTTACCCTCTCAAAAAAGATTTATGAGGATTTGTAACGTAAGGTAAATTATAGCAATGCATCCATTTCTCAAAGCATGTCTTTCTACACACCTTTCTGTAGGCTAAGATGACTTTAACTTCGGCTGGGATTGGTAAACACAGACACAGTTTACAGAAATATGCTCACTCACCTACCTACACCTGTATTAGTAATGGACTATTTAAAAACAACAACTTTCCTAAATCTGCCACCTGGCATTCTTGTTTATGCTCTCTGTCTTCACCAAACAACAATGACTATGTGATAAGACTGTGAGCCAGTATTTTGGTGTCCTGTACATACCATTTGTGATAGTAATGCGCCGGCCCTGGTAGAATTCCCCCAGGGTGACTGTATTGCCTTGCTTGGTGGCCACAACTCGCACGGTCCTGGAATTGTCTTGACATTCCACATAAGGGTTGTATCCTGGATTGTTCGTTTGTAGCTGGTTGTTGAGCTGGCTCTCCTGGCTGCCGGGGTTAAAAGCATCAGCTATGCGGCTTCGGCAGTAAGATTTGTATTTCCACATGACAATAGGAGGCTGAGTTGCTGAAGTCTGGTAGTTGCACTGCAGAGTCACAGGTTGAAACAGGATGGCCACGTTGAAAGGATTCAGCACACTGACCTGTATTGCAATGGCAGAATCTGTAGGTTGGAGCAGACAGAAAGGAACGGTGAGTAAATACAACATCCTTAAATGCTAACACACTTTCTTTCTACAGCATTCCTTCCTTCCTTCCTATTATGACATGACAAGACAGCCAGAGCTGGCTTATCTTCTCAGCAGTGTTTCCTTGGGCCTGTCAAGAGCATTATTTCAGGACATACAAATTTCCAGCCATTACGTTATGTCAATTGGACATAACTTATTTGTCCAATTTATAACTTTTAATTTGTCCATAACTTGTAAAAGTTTGAATGAGCCTGGCCTTCTTCCCCCCTCTCCACTCCCAACAGGAAGTTGGATCAGCCAATAAGCGTGCAGCATTCACATCTCCACAAAATAGCACTTATAGCAATAGCGCTTAGACTTATCTACTGCTTAATAGTGCTTTTACAGCCCTCTCTAAGCAGTTTACAGAGTCAGCCTATGGCCCCCAAAAATCTGGGTCCTCATCCTCGGAAGGATGGAAGGCTGAGTCAACCTTGAGCTAGTGAGATTTGAACTGCTGAACTGCAGCTAGCAGTCAGCTGAAGTAACCTGCACTACTGCACTCTAACCATTGTGCCACCTCAGCTCTTAAACATGTAGTTGAGAACTGGGAGGTGTGTACATCAGTTGTCTGCAACCATCAGCAGCCTACACTTACCCGTCAACCCCTTCACAGCACAGATATGCGTTGACCACCTACTCACAGTTACAGACAAGTCTAAATCAAGCTTAAGGAGGACCAAGAGGAAAGAAAGAAGATTCCCTTGCTTTTTTATAACACTTCAATGTTCAGAACGAAGTTGCATCTATCATCCTCCCCAGCAATTTGAGATACTATTCATTACAAGTCCTGAACATAAATTTCAAGGGATCTAAACTGCAAAGATGCATCTACTGCACAATATTAAAAAAATCCAAATATATCAATATTCACTGAAAAAGCTTGGAAGGGTATATTTATTTGGTGCCTAAAAAGACAGACAGTCATACTTCCATTACTCTTTGGGGAACAACATTCAAGATCAAAAGCCTCTTAAAAGAGCTCTGTTTGTATGTACCAGCCAATTGCAAGCATTTATCACCTTGGCAAAATAATGGCAAATTTTATTTTTTCATTTGTTTTCAAATTGTCCAAAAAGAAAACCCTTTTCACTTTTCTAGTTTTGTTCTGACAAAGCAAGTCTATTTCCATGCGTATCTCGTAGGCTCGTATTCTTCCTCCCTCGTTTTATTTGTTTTTGTGGTTTCATTCCAGTCTGAAAGGGGATTGGCACCAAGATCAGTTTCCTCCCACAAAGGACCTGCAGTTTCGATGTGTGTATGTGTGTGACAACTGCAGCTCCAGTCTGGATCAGTCATCAGCCTTCCAGGAAGAAAAGTCTAATAAGGCACACCTACAGGCTTCAAACAAACACACAATAGATCTTGCCACAGAAACCAAAAGTTCCTTGATTCTTCCTGAAACATTTCCCCCTTTTCAGGGGGATTAAGGGTTAGAAGCTGGCTAACTCTTCCCTTCTATGGGTTGTTCGTTTTACCTTGCAAGAAAATGATAATATGCCAAACATCACACACCAGGCCATGTGTTGATCACATGGGATGTGAAAAACAACAATGGAAAAAATGGAATTATTTGGGCTTCAAATCTTGCATTTCAAATGCTTTTATGGTTCTTTTTGTTGTTAGTTGCAAAATTGTGTCCAACCCATCACGACCCCATGGACAACGTTCCTCCAGGCCTTTTGTCCTCTACCATCCCCCAGAGACCATTTAAACTCACGCCAACTGCTTCAGTGACTCCATCCAGCCACCTTCTTCTTTTGCCCTCAATTGTTCCCAGCATTAGGCTCTTTCTCCAGTGAGTCCTTCCTTCTCATTAGGTGGTCAAAGTATTTGAGTTTCATCGTCAGGATCTGGTCATCTAAAGAGCAGTCAGGTTGATCTCCTCTAGGACTGACCGGTTTGATGGCCTTGCAGTCCAAGGGACTCGCAGGAGTCTTCTCCAGCACCATAGTTCAAAGGCCTCAATTCTTTGGCACTCAGCCTTCCTTATGGTCCAAATTTCTTAAGGTTCTTACTGTAGAGCTACTCGAATAAACTCTTACTGTAGCCTCAGGACTTGTGCAAATACCCAAAACACTGGATATTGCAGAGAAGCTGTATTTTTGGCTCTGGCTGGAGAACCTCAAAGCTATACTTTCTGTCCCCAGATGAGTTCGAAAACATTTAATTTCCCATCACTGGTATTTTATTTATTTATTTACTTACTTACTTACTTACTTACTTACTTACTTACTTACTTACTTACTTATTTATTTATTTAATCAAATTTCTATACCGCCCTACTCCCGAAGGACTCAGGGCGGTGAACAGCCAAGATAAAATACAGATAATACAAATATTAAAAATCCCTTAAAATTATTAAATATTTTGGCCGAAACACAGATTAAAACACCCAATTTATAAAATCACGAATTAAAAAATTTAAAAAATAATTTAAAAGAGGGGAGTTAGGCCAGGCCAGCTTGCTGAAATAGAAAAGTTTTGAGAGCACGGCGAAACGTGCGCAGGTCCGGGATCCTCCGTATCTCCGGGGGGAGCTCATTCCAGATGGTGGGTGCCCCCACAGAGAAGGCTCTCCCCCTGGGGGCCGCCAGTCGACACTGTTTGGCCGACGGCACCCTGAGGAGCCCCTCTCTATGGGAGCGTACTGGTCGGTGAGAGGCTACTGGTGGCAGAAGGCGGTCTCGTACAAGCGTGCACAAGGAAAAAAGCCATGGCTTCTTCAAACCACCCCATTTCCTGCCCTTGGAGGGTCCTTCCAGCAGGCAAGACAAAAGGCAAATGACGAACAGGAAAAGCAAAATGAGGAGGTGGGAGGTATTTTCCTCCTTTCTTTGGGCTATGAGCCAGGTAAATGTTAAGAAACCTTGAACTGAGAAGAGCCAAGGACATTTTCCCTGTGAAGAGGAAGCCAACTAGCTAGCTTCAGTCAGAAAAGAAGGGCTCCGGGAAGGGTGGAAAGAAAACATTTTATCTCCAGTAGCAAACAGTATGGTTGATTACAGTGATTAAGGGGCTGAGGAAACCCAGACTGAAGTCCACTCTCAACCACAGAAATCCACTGTGTGTCTTTGGACTGGTCACTGTCCTTCAGCCCAACATACTTTGCAGAGTTCTTGTTAGATAAATTGGAGGAAGCACTTTATATGCTTCTGGTGGAAAGGAGGATTATCAATCTAACAAACAAACAAAAACCACCATGAAGGTGTGAATGTGCAAATGCACATTCACAAAAACACCAACTGCAGACCTAGGTCTCGACACCAAGCCCATTACTGCCTTTGTACAACCGCACCATCACAACATCACAGCACCCACGAGAACAATTCACTACATCTACGTTCCCTTAGCACACGTCCATTAACCATCCCAAAAGTTGCATTTGCACAACATGTGCTCCTTCATCGCTTTTAACCGAGTTCATTTTAAATGCATTTCGTAGACTGGATTTTTTTAAAAAAAGGCCTTCTTTTCGTGGACAGGTAGTCCTCGGCTTACGACCACAATGGATTCCCCCCCCCAAATTTCTGTTGCTAAGTGAGACATTTGTTAAGTGAGTTTTGCCCCATTTTACGACTTTTCTTGCCGGAGCTGTGAAGTGAATCACTGCAGTATAAACCCGGACGTTAAGTGAATCTGGCTACCCCCGTTGAGTTTGTTTGTCAGAAGGTCCCCAAAAGTGATCACATGATCCCGGGACACCTTAAAGGTCATAAATATAAACCAGTTGCCGAGCAGCTGAATTTTGATCACATGATCGTGGGGAAATGCCTCAAAGGTCAGTGACTCTGAAAAAACGGCCGTAAGTCACTTTTTTTTCCCAGTGCCGCTGTAACTTCGAATCGAACGGTCACTAAACGGACTGTTGTAAGTCAAGGACTACCTGTATACAACCCCCCCTTGGGATGTCGATCAGAAAGGTCGGCAGTTCAGCAGTTCGAATCCTTAGTACAGGTCTCCTGAGTCCAGTGGGAGAAGGGCGGTATAAAAATCTAATAAAAAAATCTAATCTAATCTCCTGCGTGGGCAGGGGGTTGGACTAGATGACCTCCAAAGTCCCTTCCAACTCTGTTACCCTTACTGTTTAACGCTTAGAAAGTGGGTTCATTCAGAATCCCCAATGCAGCAGGTTGCATGCGCTGCGCGCAGTCAACAGGTGCGGATCCCGTTTTGTCCAGAAAAGCGCTGTTTACTGCGACTCTCCAGAAAATCGGGGATCCGAGAAAGATCTCACCTCCGCCGTTAATAGGGGGCAGCGGGGTGGGGGGGGGGGCTTGGAAAAGAAGCACCAACCATTTCTGGTCATCATCCCCCCCCCACGGCGAAGTCCGCGCGGGAGAAGCAGCAGCGGGGGAAGGCGATTGGCGGAGGGCGATTGGCGATCGCCCAATCAGCTCTCGAGTCTCCCCCTCCCCTGCGCCCTAAAGAAGGGGTCCCCGAGGAGTCTCCCCCCTCAGAGGCGGGCGGAGGGGCAAAGAGGGCGGTGGGGTCACGCCGTCCGGCGGTCGAGCGGGAAACCCACCCACTCCCTTATTCCCCTCACTCGCTCACCTAAAATCCAGGCGGTGCCCAAGAACCACAACAGGGGAAGCGCGGCGGCCGGTCGACGCGTCCTCCGGGTCTCCATTTCCCAACCTTTGTACGGACTTTTGAGCCCGGGAAGGAGGAAGGCTGGGATATAAAAATCGCTCCCAGGCTCTCCTTCGTTTCCAAAGCCCCGCTTCGCCCTCGGAGCACTTCGGTGAGACTCCGCCACCCGCTCCGTTCCTCCTCCTCCTCCTCCGATGCTGCCCCCACCTAAGCCGCGTCTTGGTCCTCGCGCGCGCTACAGGTGCTGCCGCCCTTCCAAAAGGCAACCTCGCCCAAGGAACGGGAAGTACCAACTCCTTCAGGGAAGCGGGGAGCCTCGCGCCGAGGCTTACTCACGGGGAAGGAGGTTTTTTTTAACAGCGGAAACCGACTCACTCGTTTCTTGACCTCGGCTTCACTTTTTTAAGGGCGAGATGAGTAATGAAGGGAGGTGGAGGGAAAGTAAGAACGAAGGTCAGACTTCGTCCACCACCCCCCTCGGGACGATGGTCAAGCCTCAAGGCGTCCTTTGAATGGATTGAGAAGGAGACAAACTATTTGGGAAAAGGGGGGGGGAAGAAGAGAGGGAAACTTTGCGAAGTCCCTCTCTTCGCTCCCCTTCCCAAGGAAAAGTGAACTCGTCCAGGTACTGCCCGAGAGGGGAAAAAAATACAACTTTCAAATATCAGGAAAGGTGAAAGTTTACGAGCTTTGATTTATAAAAAAAAAAAAAGACTGTTGGTCCGGGCGTCTATGGTACTGATAACTTTTAACAGAGGCTGGAATATAAATCGTGGAAAAGCTGAAAACATCTCTGCTGGTTATTTATTCATTGATATTATTACTTTTGTGTTTCCTATTACCTGTTTTTTTTTTAATATATCGT
>NC_142072.1:8775000-8795000 GCF_059756535.1 Pantherophis guttatus
CCCATCATCCTACGTTGTCCGCGCTCTTCATCCAGAGGGTACATCACTTGGCAATACCTGGACCCATTTTGGAGCGATGAGCAACCACTCACCTTCTTACGCTCAGGCGGGACTTCTTGGCCCTTAGTTACCTATGACAAGTTGCAGAGACTCAGTTTCAAATCCCGACTGATTGCCGGCAACCTGTATATCCCAAGTCCCAGTCTAGAAGATTCTGGGTTGTATACCTGTCGTGCAGGAGATGCCACCCTTGGCTATTATGAGGTTGACTTTCAGGATGCCGAGCGTCTCCATGTGTCACACGCAGGCCTGGGAGAGGCCACCTTGGGCAACTCTACAGTGCAGCTCGACAATGGAGCCCAGGCCACCCTGTTCACCTCCTGGAGTCCTTGGCAGTCTTGCGATCGCTGTGGCCATCCCGGGGAACGGAAGCAAGTGGGGTTTTGCTATGCCCAGCTGACTACGATGGACTCTGAGGAGGAAATGCCTTTGCCTTGTGGGATGGCTAGGCGGAAGTACTTGATGTTGCCACAACGGGGACCAGAGCTGAGAATAGAAACCTGTCAAGTGCCCTGTGACACATCATACTTTGCTTGCCAAGAAGAGCCCCACTGGGTACCATTCCTGGTCTTTACCAACTACCATCCCCAACAAAAATCCACTGCTCACCTTCGCTGCCCAGCGTCCTCCATCTACAGGTACCAAAGCTTTTACTGCCTCCATCCGGCAGACCTCCAATTCTGTTTAGCATATGCACAAAATGTAGTAGATTCTCTTCGGTGTAGGCTTAATGTACAGGTAGTCCTCAACATACGACCACAATTGAGCCCAACATTCCTGTTGCTCAGCGGAAGGTTTGTTCAGTGAGTTTTGGCCCACTTTACGAGCTTTCTTGCCACCGGCGTTAAGTGAATTATTGCAGTTGTTAAGTTAAGGTCATAGTTAAGTGAATCTGGCTTCCCCATCGACTTGGCTTGTCAGAAGGTCGCAAATGATCCCGGGACATTGCATAAATACGAGTCAGTTGTCAAGTGTCTGAATTTGGATCACACCACCATGGGGGATGCTGCAGTGGTCGTAAGTGTGAAAAACGCTCATAAGTCGCTTTTTTAAAATGCCGTTGTAACTTTGAACGGTCACTAAATGAACTGCCTAAGCAGGGGGTTGGACTAGAAGACCTCCAAGGTCCCTTCCAACTCTGTTATTCTGTTCTGTTCTATTGTTTCTATTATTACTCCTAAGGAGTCCAAATTCCTGCTAGCTTTTTGCAATCACCCAGAGACATCTTAATACAGTACAGCTATTATGTTTGCCACGCTTAATTATATAGCGGGGTTTTATTTTCAGAAGCCAACTTTGTCGAATTAGTGCACTCAGGATACCAGTTTTCCTTATCCAAATTTAATTGCTTCCATTTAGTCTGTCGCCAGCAGCCCTAACACCAGGAACAGGAGAAACAGGAAATGTTGATCTAGTTCTCTTGGTTTTGCTTGTATCTCTTGTACATTGTAAAAAAAGAAAAAAAAGCCAAGTTAATCATTGACGAGATACATGAACCTTTCACCTTCGGATGCCAGATGGAGTTCCAGTTCTGCTATTGGCAGCAAGATTCATTAAAAAAAATAAAGAAATAAATAATCAGGAGCAACTGAATGAAGCTCCTACAATAGAAACAGCTGCAGGAGCTAAGCTAAAGCTACTGTTAGCAGAGTAAGCAATTCAACTGCAAGTCGATCTGACCTATTATTCTCCTCCAGGTGGTAACATCTGATCATCCTTGTCTGGGGCTTCATACAGGTCATTCTCGACTTATCACCATTCTTTTCACGACTGTTTGAAGTTAAGATCATCGTCATCTTCATTTGATGACCCCTTAATCCAGTGGTGGGATTCAGCCAGTTCGCACCACTTCGGGAGAACCGGTTGTTAACTTCCTGAGCAGTTTGGAAAACTGGTTGTTGGAAGAAATCATTAGGGCAGAGAACCGGTTGTTAAATTACTTGAATCCCACCACTGCCTTAATCCCTTGCGGGATGGAATCTGGGCAACTGAATGGAGCTAGCAAAGTGTTTTAGTGGCCGGATGCCCTTCCTGTCACCAATGCGGAGTTTTTTTTCAGCAGATATATTCTCAGTGTGCCCAGAGAGAGAAATATCTGCCTCTACCTAGGATCGAACTCACAGCCTCCTGATTGTGAGGCGAGAGCTCCACCTCTAGGCCACCGCACCACTACTGTTTGAAGTTAAGATGATGCTGAAAAATGTGACTTATGACCGGTCCTCACTTTTACAACCGTCACAAGCATTCCCCACAATCGCATGATCAAAATTTGGGTGCTTGGGAAACCAGCATGTATTTACAACCGTTGCAGCGTCTTTACGTCATGCCATTTGCAACTTTTCCAGCTGTCTTCCATCAAGCAAAGTCAATGGAGGGAGCCAGATTTGCTTAAACCATTGTGATTCACTTAATCACTGCAGCGAAAAAAGGTCATCAAATCAAGCGTGACTCAGTACTTAATAACAATCTTGATTTCACTGCTTTTCGGAAGGCCAATAAGGTGGGGATGGTCCAGACCTCAGGAGGTAACTGGTTCCAGAGAGCTGGGGCAGCCACAGAGAAGGCCCTCCCCCGCAGGCCCACCAGCCGGCATTGTTTAGCTGATGGGACCCGGAGGAGATCAACTCTGTGGGATCTTACCGGTCGCTGGGAGCTATGCGGCAGAAGGCGGTCTCGAAGATAGCCTGGCCCTGAGCCATGTAGGGCTTTAAAGGTAATAACCAACACCTTGAATTGTGCCCTGAGACCAATAGGGAGCCAGTGCAGCTTGCGGAGAATTGGTGTAATGTGGGTGTACCTAGGTGCACCCACGACAGCTCTCATGACTGCATTCTGGACCAGCTGCAGTCTCCGAACACTTTTCAAGGGTAGCCCCATATAAAAACTCTTCAAAACTGCAGACAGCAGAACCCTCTATGAAGAGGCATTTCCTCTTGTCTCACACACTGCACGGAAAGCTTCTTCTAAGATGAAGCTGGGTTCACACATTGCATTCAACCTCAGTGTGGTTAGGTGATTGGTACTGAAGAGTGCTATATGAACCAAAGTATCATGGCTTGCAAACCGTTAGTTTTGCATGATGTTTGAGAGTCCTGTCAGTTGCAATTTGGTCAACCAGCTATGGGCTTAGCCTGATAGATGAACCTGGGCATTAAAAAAAAAAAAAAGAACCTCTGTTGGCTTCCAATCCTTTGCTTTTATTCATACACTTTTGGGATTGATGTCTGACTCCTCACCTTGTAAGAATGACCTTGTCTCTTGCCTTCCTCAGCCCTGTCTACTGGCAGGTAGGTCTCACAACGTTGACACACCTTCAACTTCTCCAGAAGGACGTCAACTTCTCCACAAGTTCCCAAAGCTTGGACAAAGCCACTGGTGGTGGGATCCTACACCTCTCCTTCCAGAACGATTCGCACAGCACTTTCTACCAGTGTTTCGTGAATGGACATTTAGCGGGCAAGTTTTTAGTTACCTCTCCTGGCACGGTGAGACCACCAGGGGAGCTGGCTCACACTTACTCCATCATTGAGGCCTTGGTGGTGGGCCTCTCCATATTCCTGGTATTCCTGATGTTTCTCAGCATAATCGAGTCCTGCAGGAGGAAACCAGAAACTACTGTGGTCTAGAAGACGGTGTGTGAACTTCGGTGGACACCTTAAGAAAGAAGGTGTGAATTGCTGATTAATAAAGATATTGACTGACTACAGTATACATTCAGGTACAGCCTGGGCTTTACATAAAAGGAAGGGTTAAGGTCAGTAGAGTTGAATACAGTGTTTCTATATGCAGCATCACACAGAGAAGGCAATGCACAATTCCATCACCCTGCACAGAACACCTAGTGTCCCACCTAAGGACCTCCTAAGGCAGTGATGGCGAACCTTTTAGACACCGAGTGCCCAAATTGTGCGTGCACATGCATGCCCAAACTGAAAGGTGTGCGTGCACGCAAATGTGACCATGCACAGACGTGTGAATGTGCACACATGCGGACATGCATGAATGTGCATATGTGGAGACATGCGCGAATGCGTGCATGCACAGACATGTGCGCATGTGCAGCAGAGACCCAAAGACCAGCTGGCCGGCATCCCAACACCGGCAGCATGGCAAGAGGTAAGATCTTTTTCTTTTGTGAGCTTCTTTTTCGTCGTTTGCAGGGAAACAGAAGCTCACGAAAGAAACGCCTTGGAGACCTGATCTGGGGCGACGGTGCATGGGGCAGCAGGGAGGGCTCTGTGTGCCACCTCTGGCATGCATGCCATAGGTTAGCCATCATGGACCTATACCAGGGGTGAAATCCAGCAGGTTCTGACAGGTTCTGGAGAACCGGTAGTGGAAATTTTGAGCAGTTCGGAGAACCGGTAGCGGAAATTTTGGGTAGTCCGGAGAACCGGCAAATACCACCTCTGGAGTTGGGTGGGAATGGAGATTTTGCAATATCCTTCCCCCAGGAGTGGGGAGGCAATGGAGATTTTGCAATATCCCCCTGCCATGCCCACCAAGCCACACCACGCCCACCAAGCCATGCCCACAGAACCGGTAGTAAAAAAAAAAATAGATTTCACCACTGACCTATACTATTTCAGATAAGTGACTGACTCTAAGGCAAGGGCTGGATCCGGCCCGCAGAGAGCTTAGATCTGGCCCATGAGGCCGACCTGGAAACAGCAAAGGACCGGCCCACAAGTGCCTCTGCCAGTGAAAATGGAGCTCCGTTTTCACTGGCAGAGGGTTGCAGGAGGCCGTTGCAGCTGAAAACAGAGCTCAGGAGTTTGTTTTCACTGGCAGAGCCCCAGGGCTGCCACAGGTGCCCCCCCCCAACATGAGTAATGTCAAGCTGGCCATGCCCACCCTGGCCACACCCATCCCCCCCAATGTCAAACATAATCCTGATGCAGCCCTCAATGAAATTGACTTAGATACCCTTGTCCTAAGAGATATTTATGGTGAACCTTCTACAGCTGCGGATTGATCTATAGCAGATCGATCAGGATTTGCTGGGCTGGATTGGGCCCTCTTTCTCTTCCAGAATATAGATCAGGGTTCCTTAAAAACATTACACTTTCACCCCACCCCACCTCACCCCAAAAAAACCCTGATTCAGTGCCAAATTGGGCAATGGCTGCTGGCTACAGTGCACCACTGTGACACTAGGGGTCACTGTGGCATAAGATGCGCCTGTATTTTGGGTTGCAATGGGAAAAAAAAATATAAAGATGAAGTCTGTTTTATATCCACTAAAGTCCATTCCTTATTAGTGGCCATTATATCTTCAGATAATCCTGAAAACCGGTTTCCAGCTGAGCCACTCTGATTGTTTGTGTCCCAGTTAGAAAAATAATGCAATCCTGATTTTTTTTTAAAAGATGCTTTTTTTTTTTTATCTGTACTGGTTTTGTACACATCAAGAAGATGGGATAAGCAGCTGAAGCCGGCAAATGGCTTGTTTGGATTATTTTAGTGAACCCATTATGGTTTCATTCAGCTAATTTCAGTGTTTTGCTTCTGTAAACCGCCTGGAAGTCACCACGACTGAGTTGGGCAGCCATATAAATTTTCTTAATGAATAAAAAAATTAAAAATGTTAAGGTCAAAAATATTTGAGGAGCAGGAAATATTTTAAGTAACATCCTGTTACATTTTCCCCCCCTACAGTTTCCCTCTTTTGAATAGCATCTTTAGAATAGTATTTATATAAGCTCCATATTGTTTTACAGCCCTCTTTAAGCAGTTTACAGAGTCAGCATATCGCCCCAACAATCTGGTTCCTCATTTTATCCTGTTTCCCCCCCCAAATAAGACATCCCCTGATAATAAGCCCAATCGGACTTTTGAGCGCATGGCAACAAGGCCAAGCACTTATTTCAGGGTTCAAAAAAATATAAGACAGGGTCTTATTTCCGGGGAAACATGGTACCGACCTCGGACAGGATGGAAGGCTGAGTCAATATTGAGCCAGTCAGAATCAAACTCCTGGCTGTAGGCAGGATTAGTCTGCATTACTGCATTCTAACCACTGTGCCACTACGGCTCTTGAGAATATTTGTATGTTTGATGTAGTTTAGCAAAATAGCTCAAAGAGAAGTGCTACCTGTCCATCCAAAGGCATCAAATAAGCCAACATTTCAGCTCCCGACCCCCATGAGACCCATGTTTCTCCAATGAAATACTGGCTCTCTTCATGCTAGGCTTTCATCGAATTCCCTAATTGCATGAAGATGTAACACAAGTTGTTTGGTCTTTATTTAAGAGTATTGTATGAATCCAACCAGCATGGTTTATGACGAAATACTGTGTAGATGCATACGATTGCATTTCATTTCTGCCAATGGTGGTTAAGAAGACTCGACTTGGGGCAATGCACCCCTGTTTCTATGGCTACCCCATGTTTACAAATATAGGTTAGAGGTAAAGGTTTGGGCAGCTGGAGGATGTGATAATTCACAATAAAATGCCCAAGGGCCAATGAAATATTCAATGCCACCCTCCCAACATATAGAAATATTTATACTCCGACGAGGACAATAAACTCTTTCTCTGCTCCGAAGTGTAAGGCCTTAACAGCCAGAGTGAACGTTCCCTGCAGCTTTTGTCTTTACAATGAATCACTGAATCACCCACCCGGTGCACACGGTTGTCGTCAATTGACTCATGGACGATCACAACTGCCTCTTTGTCTACAACTCCCAGGACGCACAGTGGGTGACTGACACCACTCTCTCTCTCTTCTCCGTGCCAGGAACGCTCAGGGTGCAAGGACACTTCATCTTATCACTGAGGAAACAATTCCTTTGCCCGTCTTCCCAGGGAGAAATCAGGCACTTGGACCTGCCAACTCTTTTTTTTTTTATTTTAATGTCCCTAATTGCGAATTGGCAAGCCTGAGTGAAGAGACACAGCTTTGCTCCAGGCCTTATGAGCTTCACTCCCACAATAGCACCAGACTCTTCGTATGGTTGAATTAAACCAACCCGAGATTTATCCAAAAAAAAAAAACATATCCAGTCTGCTCAATAGGGCTCATAGATCATGTTTAGTGAGCTCAGTCTGGGGGACAGAAATGACCAAGCCAGTCCACATGGGCTTGGCATGTGCTACAAGGCCCGGTTGGATGGTTGCCATCATGCAACTAAGCCACATCTGCAGAACTGCTTTGCTTTTGGGGGTCATGGCACCTGTTTACAAGCAACCTTCCTCCGCCTGGACCTTCCAGATGTGTCAAGCTACAGATCCCACCATCCTCACCTTGCCAAACTCCATCGGTTTTGGGAAAGCTACTCATAACATAACTGGGACATGAGGCCTGTTGGAATCACAAATGCATTGCTTAAAAAAACATGACATCTGTCGTGTTGTTAGAGTCTGGGGGGAGGAAGCCGAGGCAGAGTAAAGGCGATAAACACTTTTTGTCCCTGAAAGCTACCTGCATCTGACACTAGTTCTTGTAGTAACCACTGTATTCTAGCCAAACAATCTCTATTTTGAAACTGACTTCCATCTGCAGACCTCAAGGTTGAAGCATCTAACCAAGGTGTTGGATTTTGTCTCTTCTTCTCCATCTCCTGGGGAAATTGAAAGCTTGCCCTTATTGAAGGCACTATCCACAATTTGTAAGTATGCAAGAAAGCCGGAGGTGGTATTCAGCCGGTTCGGACCACTTCGGCGAACTGGTAGTGGCGACCTGCAGGTGGGCCCTCCCACCCGCCTCAGCGCTATGATGTCCTATTTAGCCACATTTTCAAGCCGTGCGCATGCGTGGAAGCCATGCTTGCAAGCAAAGCACATGCGTGGAAGGCTGTGCATGCACGGAGGTGGGAGCCATGGTACGCTCACATTTTTGGTGCTGGGCGAACCGGTAGGTAAATTATGTGAATCCCACCCCTGAAGACAGCCCTACTTTCACAGGGAGATACTTCTTTAGCTCCATCTGTCTCTGAAGGAACCCAGGGAAATGACCTTAGAACAAGAATCCAGAAGCCATTAGGACAACAAAATAATAGAATAGAGTGGAGTGGAGTGGAGTGGAGTGGAGTGGAGTGGAGTGGAATGGAATAAGAATAAGAATAAGAATAAGAATAAGAATAAGAATAAGAATAGGATAGGATAGGATAGGATAGGATAGGATAGGATAGGATAGGATAGAATAGAACATAATTGTTTTATTGGCCAAGTTTGATTGGACACACAAGGAATTTGTCTTGGTGCATAGGCTCTCAGTGTACATAAATGAAAAGATACATACGTCAAGAATCATAAGGTACATGGTAGTCATAGGGAACAAATAAGCAATCAAATCATATTAGGAAACAGTCAATATGAATCTTAAGGATACCAGCAACAAGGTTACAGTCATACAGTCATAAGTGGGAAGAGATGGGTGACAGGAACGATGAGAAGATTAATAGTAATGCAGACTTAGTAACTAGTTTGACAGTGTTGAGGGAATTATTTCTTTAGGTTCTCAAAGAAGCATGTGTTAAGTCCAAGGAGGTGGGAAAGTATTTCAAAAAGACTCAGGCTGACTTCCCCTGATTTCCTGGAGTATAAGAAGGAGAGAAGGGAAAACAGAGGCAGATTTTCAAAATTCTGTTACTCTGGTTCATCTCAATATAGTTGTGGCCTCGTTGTGGATCAGTTTCCTGACATGGTCTACCTTACAAGGCTGGCAGTATTCCAGAAGATGCTATTGCTGGCATGGAGATCGCTATTTTATGATTTATTAGCCATACGTGTATTAGCTGTGAAATTGCTAGGCAGATGCGGTTTTCCCCCCAATGTTACTGAAAGCAGCAGGAAAAGGGGGGTTCTTTGATTAATGTTTTCAGTAACTAGAAGGTTCTTTGATTGATGTTTCTAATTCTTGAAGGAACAAAGAAAGCTATCCATAGCCAGATAAGAAAACTGTTCAAGGGTGTAAAGGATTGGCTTTAACTTTTAGTTACTTGCAAACTCATTATCCCTCATGATCATGTGGCAAACACACTTCCTGAACATGTCGATGAGCATACTAAGGAATTGTGGGATGGTACATGTTACATCGGTGGGACGTGTTGGCTCAATGGCTAAAGATGCTGAGCTTGTGAGCTCCCGTTACTTGTCCCAGCTTCTGCCAACCTAGCAGTTTGAAAGCACATAACAAATGCAAGTAGAGAAATAGGGACCGCCTTTGGTGGGAAGATAACAGTGTTCCATGCGCCTTTGGCGTTTAGTCATGCCGACCACGGAGATGTCTTCGGACAGCGCAGGCTCTTCGGCTTTGAAACAGAGATGAGCACCACCCCCTAGAGTCTGGAACGACTAGCACATATGTGCGAGAGGAACCTTTACCTTTACCCAACATGTTACATGCTACAACCTTTGAGCCCGCGTGCTGCATCAGAGATGTGTCAAATGATATTAACCAATGAAAGAACTCACTCCAAACTCACCATGTTTGAATTGTATATAAAGTGATTCTCCACCTTTCTAACAGGCTCCTCAAATGGGTAAGGAAGGTGCCTTTTTTGCTTGCGCACATAAAGAGATTTTTAATCTATCTTTCCAGCTCAGATTCTGACTAGGCTCGGCACACCAGGCTAACGGATCTGCCGACATTTATCGCTAATATTTTTAGACCCTTTATTAAACCAGAGGTGTTATTCAGCTGGTTTGGATGGGTTCACCCGAACTGGTAGTGGAGATCATGGGTGAACCCACCACCCGCCCCGGCTTTATGCCATCCTATTTAGGCATGTTTTTGAGGCCGGATGCATGCACAGAAGGCACATGCACGAGCAAAGCACATATGCAGAAGGACAGGCACATGGGCAGAAGGCACACACAGCTAGTAGTGGGATTCAAATCCCGGAGCTACCGGTTCGTGCGGTATTCGTGCGGTAGCTTCTATCTATGCACAGAGTGTTTTTGATGATGTCTGGTGGGTGGGCCACCACCATTACCGGTTTACCCAAACCGGGGTGAACCAGGAGCAACCCACCACTGGCATGCACGTGGCGAACCGCAAAGCGCGTGCACGGAAGGTGCGCAGGTGCGCGAACCAGTGGTAACAAAATGTGAAACCCACCGCAGTATTGGCTAACTTGTAGCAGGTGAAACGAACTTCCCAGCTTTGGGCTAGGCCAACACCCATTCAAAATGGCGCTGGGGCCTGGCTCCCTGTTGATAATGTCTTCCTGAATTCCATCCATCTTCTTCTCTTTAAAACTCTCATTCAAACAACTTCATGCCTAAATGCCTGGTTGCTTCCTTTCTGGGATTTTTGTCCCCCCTTTCCCTCCCCATCCCCCAGCACTCCCCTCCTGCCATCCATACGTAAGCCCAGTCACGACATCGTCCACATCTGCACATCACTTCATCCTGACATCTTGCGTCTGCTCTTCAGCAGGACAAAGTATACATAGGAGCTCATTGTGTGATGAGGCTCTTTCTCCCGGGGAGCAGATCTGCTTTGGTGTTGGAGCTGACGTATCCTGGTACACTGAACTGGGCCTGAAGAATCATTTCATTTTCAAGGACATAACTTCTTGGAGAAGAAGCAAGGATTCCAGAAGCAGACAGGAAGCTTTTCCTGGGATTCATTCGAGGGGTGAGTATTTATTTATTCAATACTGCTGTAGGTAGATGACGTTGGGTTCCAGATGTAGCGGTTTAATGTGGGAGGTTGCCATCTCATTAGATGATTAATTCGTTTCAAAAACATGGTAAGATGATTCTGTTCATGAGTGCCCAGGACTTTCTCCTGAATCTTCTCCTGACCCTATCATTATGTGATGAATGTTTGGGAGAAAACCCATAAACTCAAGTGAGGGATTTGACACGGTCCATAAATCAGGCAAGAAAGAATATGGAATCCACCATGAGAAGCAGATTTGAGAACTTTATCTTCTACAAGAGGTCGTTTTTCCTTTAAAACATTGCCTCGCAATTAGACTTGATTCCCAGTGACTACGTGGCCAAATGGGACATGGGAGTCAAGCTATTCGCCAAGGCACCTGAAGGCAGGACAAGAAACAATGGGTGGAAACTAACCAAGGAGAGAAGAAACTTAGAACTAAGGAGAAGTTTCCTGACAGTTAGAACAATTAATCAGTGGAACCACTTGCCTCCAGAAGTTGCGAATGCTCCAACACTGGAAGCTTTTAAGAAGAGATTAGATAACCATTTGTCTGAAGTGGTGTAGGGTTTTCTGCCTAAGCAGGGGGTTGGACTAGAAGACCTCCAAGGTCCCTTCCAACTCTGTTATTCTATTCTATTCTATTCTATTCTATTCTATTCTATTCTATTCTATTCTATTCTATTCTATTCTATTCTATTCTATTCTATTCTATTCTATTCTATTCTATTCTAAATTCATGCAATCATTTCTGCTGAATTTTGCCCCTTGTCTTCTTTCTATGGCTGAGAATGAAATTTCGGCTCCGAGTCACCCAGCTGGCTTTTGTGCCTAAAGCAGGACTTCGTTTCCCCTTCTCATAGTCTATCACCTTCACCGGTAGGCCAAACTGGCTTTTGAGTGGGTTTATTTAAATATATTTAATTTTAATATATTTAAATTAATATAAATGAAACCCACGATAATTTAAATTTAATATTTTGAAGTCTAGATATGGATTGGGAGGAAGACTTGCTTGCTTACTAAAAAGGAAATATATCAAGGTGTATTTCAGCTTTGTGAGCATGTATACGGTACACAACAAGAGAAATGGTTTACCTCATACATCAGGAAAAGGTTACGATACAGAGTCCTGAATTAAGGATGACGTCACTTCATTCAGCAAGGAGAACCCAACTTTTAAATGTTCTGTGTGAAATAAACTAATAAAAAAAAAGGTAGCTCTCGACTTACGACTACAATTGGGATCAGAATTAATGTTATTAAGCAAGATCGTTGTTAAGTGAGGCACGCCTGGTTTTACAACCTATTTTGCCTGGTTATTAAACAAATCATTGCAGTTGTTAAGTGAATATCACAGTTACTAAATGAATCTGGTTTCTTCCACCATTGATTTTGCTTGTTGGAAGCTGGTTGAGAAGCAACCATAATGACCCCAGGATGCTGCAACTGTTATTAATGCAATTGCCAAGTTCCCAAACTTTGATCCTGTGACCACGGGGATATTGTGATGACGGTTGTAAGGGTGAAGATCGATCATAAGTCACTTTTCTCAGAGCCACTGTAACTTTGAACGGTCACTAAATGAGTGGTTATAAATCGAGGACTTACCTGTACTGTAGATTGGAAATGATGAAAACAGTGCCTGCCCCTCATGCCTTGTGTTTTTTCATTACTAACTTGGAGAAAAAGTTTATGTGACAGGATCTTGTTAATTTGTAGACATTCCCTGCTGCTGGTGATGATGAATTGTGCTCTATCACACTGAGAAGTTCCCCCAATATTTTACTGCTCATTCACATGAAGAAGGATGGGGTCTATAATTTAATTGTAAACTTGGAAGGGGTGTATCATTTTTCTCCTCTATTCTAAAACACAGAGCAAAAGGCCAATAGTTATGCAGTTTAAAGGCTCTCTGGCACTCAGAAAATAATAACCACAATACTGAAAAAGAAATGGCATCAGCAAACCAGAATAGTGACATTTGAAGATGACTTAAAGTGTGATGACGGAACCCTTTCTATTTAAAATCTTGTCACACGTTGCAATAGCAGTAACAAAAGGTTTGTTGGTTTAGTAGTTATTCCGTTTATGTTCCTATAACCTTCAAATATATTAGTATTCACGAAAAGGAATGTAGTAGGAATGTATGTATCTGAACGTGTGTTACTTTGCAATGTATATATGGACAAGTATCATCTGAGTTACTATCATTTTCCGTTTTCCTTGCCTACCCACTGCCACCTACTCACTCCTGAACTGCACATATTGAAAATTACAGTGAAAAAAAGATTTTTTTAAATATTTTCTGCAGTTTAATATTTTGATCCTATTAACATTTTTTTTAAACGTTTTCTAAGCCTAAAACCTATTCCAACCTGTAGAATATAATTCACCCAAAGGAGAATAGGACTTTATGAAATGTTGGTTGACATAATGTATTAAAATAAGATCAGGAACTGGAAACAGTCTTCTGACCATATGTTTAAAAAAAAAAACAACCTTACACACTAAAGATTGAAGGAAGATCTCATTAAAATCTATTCAGGTGGATTTATTTTTATTTATTTGATAAATAAAAAAATGAATAAGATTTGGAAAAATCTCTCCCCCACCCCTGCCCCCTGCTTTGTCCTTGTGTCGAAGGAATGGTGGAAGTTACAACATATGTTCTTGTTATACATTATATTGTTCATTCTATAAAAGTGCAGGGTTATGTTTTACAGTATAGTACCTTTATTAACTAAATTTCCAGCTTGCGGAGATTTATCTCATGTGCAATTGTTAGTAGCTGACCAATAATATTATTAATAGAATAAAATAAAATAAAATAAAATAGAATAGAATAGAATAGAGTAGAGTAGAGTAGAGTAGAGTAGAGTAGAGCAGAGCAGAGCAGAGCAGAGCAGAGCAGAGCAGAGCAGAGCAGAACAGAACAGAACAGAACAGAATAGAATTCTTTATTGGACAAGTGTGATTGGACACACAAGGAATTTGTCTTTGGTGCATATGCTCTCAGTGTACATAAAAAGACAAGATACATTTGTCAAGAATCATAAGGTACAACACTTAATGATAGTCATAGGGTTCAAATAAGCTAACAAATCATACTAGGAAACAATCAATATAAATCGTAAGGATATAGCAATAAGTCACAGTCATACAGTCATAAGTGGGAGGAGATGGGTGATAGGAACCATGAGAAGATTAATAGTACTAGTAATGCAGCCTTAGTGAATAGTTTAACAGTGTTGAAGGAATTATTTGTTAAGCAGAGTGATGGCGTTCGGGGGAAAAATGTTCTTGTGTCTAGTTGTTCTGGTGTGCAGTGCTGTATAGTGTCGTTTTGAGGGTAGGAGTTGAAACAGTTTATGTCCAGGATGTGAGGGGTCTGTAAATATTTCCACAGCCCTCTTTTTGACTCGGGCAGTATACAGGTCCTCCATGGAAGGCAGGTTGGTAGTAATTGTTTTTTCTGCACTTCTAATTATCCTCTGAAGTCTTTGTCTGTCTTGTTGGGTTGCAGAACTAAACCAGACAGTTAATATGGCCTGGTTTTGTTTTATGGACTATAAAATTCATCAACATCAATGACGTTGATTGTTTATGTGTGGCTGTTTACTTTATGATTTTGTTTTTACCAAATTTTATTTTGTAGCATGGTTGAAATTTGTTTTTAATCTGGTACGTTTTAACCTTTATGCTTTTCTAAATGGAATTTAGGGTAATAAAAGAATTGGCAGAGGACAATCTTTTATTTAAAATGGCCCCGAGATGAAGCCCGGATTAAAAATAAACCATCTTGTTCGAAATGGGTGCAGTTTGGATTATAACCAGGAGGGGACAGGAGGGTATAGCAAGACATGGGCAAAAATAGCTTTGATTAAGGAGCAGCTTCATAGAATTCTTTATTGGCCAAGCGTGATTGGACACACAAGGAATTTGTCTTTGGTGCATCTCAGTGTACATAAAAGAAAAGGAAAAAAATACGTTCATCAAGAATCATAAGATACAACACTTAGTGATAGTCATAGGATACTAAATAAGCAATCAAATCATACTAGGAAACAAAACAATATAAATCGTAAAGATACAAGCAACATATACAAGCAATAAAGAGCCTGTAGTACAGTGGACTAAGCACTGTTTAATTAAGAACTGCTGCTTGCAATTACTGCAAGTTCGAATCTCACCAGGCTCAAGGTTGACTCAGCCTTCCATCCTTTCAAAGGTAGGTGAAATGAGGACCCAGATTGTGGGGGCAATAAGCTGACTTTGTATAAATATACAAAAGTATGAAGGCTATTGCTTAACGCGTTGTAAGCCGCCCTGAGTCTCCGGAGAAGGGCGGCATATAAATTAAAGCAAAAAAAAAACCATGGTTACAGTCATAAGTGGGAGGAGATAGGTAATAGGAAGGATGAGAAGAAGAACAGTAATACAGTCTTAGTAAATAATTTGACAGTGTTGTGGGGATTAGTTGTTTAGCAGAATGATATCTTGGAATTGTTGCATAGATGAAACGGTTCAGCAGCATTTGCTATTCCTCTGTTATCCATCAACCACAGCCCGCATCCTGTGGAAGCATATATTTCTATTCTGCTCTCTGGTGGAATTTATGGGTCGTACTAAATCACGTTTTGTTGAACCAGAGTTTGTTGAGCATTGTGCTGGGTTCAGAAGCCAGTGTTCCTCAACCTCAACAAGTTTGAGATGTGTGGACTTCCCCTCCCAGAATTCCCCTAGGATCCTAGGGTGAAGAAGAATTCATGGGACTTGAAGTCCACTTAAAATTGCTAAGGGTGAGAAACATTGGTATAAACCAAAGAACTATATGATAAGTGCTTTGCGTGGTAAGTAAACCCAGCCAAGGCGTCTTGCTAATGTGGCCCCCAATGAGTCATCCTAATGCCTGAAACATAAGAATGGCATCTTTCTTTCTTTTTTTTTTTTAATCCCATCAGGCAGAAATGGAATGGAACCTCCAGTTCCATGGCCACAGGCAATCTTCCAGTCCTCCAAGGATGGTTCCAGAAACTGCTGTGACTGTGATCGGTGAAAATGGGCAGCAGAGTTTCCTGCTATTTTGGAGTGCGGAACAGATGGCGTTTACAGCACAAAACTTAAAATAAGCAAATCGCAGTTTTAAAAATGAATGTTTATTGTGAAGACATTTGTCCTTATGTTTAGCCAAGATCCAGTTCAATGATTCTCAAACCTGGCCCTTTTCAGACACGTGGATTTAAATTCCCAAGATTCCTCAGCGAGCACGGCAGGCTGAGGAATTCTGGGAGTTGAAGTCTACAAATCTTAACGTGACTAAGGTTAATTACAGAAGAGCAGACTGGGAAGGGACCTTGGAGGTCTTCTTGTCCAGACCTCTGCTTAAGCAGGAAACTCTATATCCATGATGGTGAACCTATGGCACACGTGCCACAGATAACACGCAAAGCCCTCTCCGCGGGCACACCAGCCGTCGTCCCAGCCCACTCCACCATGCATGCATGTGCACCTTCTCCCGGCCAGCTGGTCTTTGGTCTCTGCCACACATGCGCGGGGAGGTGGGGCGCATAGGGGGACTCATGCGTGCATGTGTGGGGGGGGTGCATGCGCAGGAGGGCACTCGCATTGCATTTTGGGGGTTCTGGCACACGTGTGTGCATTCACCTGCGCGCTCGTGTGCTTTGGCCACTCGGCACCAAAAAAGGTTAACCATCACTGCTCTGTATGATTCTGTACATAATACCGATCAAATGTGTTGTTATTATTGACTATCATTTGCCGTGCTCCGATTTTTACACAGTATTTGCCCTTATAATAGCCTCTATTGTTCATTTGGAGACCTGTTTGGTGAGATCTTTCAAAGATCATCCATTAGATCTGACTTGTTGAAAATATACAATTTGTGCTAACGCCATCTATAGATTGGATCCACAATGTATGCAATCGTTGAGCCAGTTACAACTAGATTGAGACATAGTACTAAACTATACATCAGGGTTGGTTCACAATGGCTGGGCTTGGTCTGAGGAGTGAGTCACAAACCATGTTATGGGCTTAGCAGATCCCATGCCTCTTATGACCTCCCCTCAAGGGGGGGTGGGGGGTGGGGAAAGGAGGCAAGTGATGCCATCTGCATTATGACCTCATATTCCAAATGGCATAAATGATGCAATTCACATGATGGCATGTAACCTGTGTTGTCGTTTGTGGCCATGTTATGGGCACACATGACTCCATCTGCAGACAATTTGCAAATTCAGAGCACCTACCACTTTAGAAGTTAGTCCTTACTGGTTTGCATTGAGGCTTATTTATTTCCAACCAAACAGGATGATTTACTTAAACTACAGAATTTGATTTGCAGTCTTCCTGAAATCCTGCATAATTTTCCTAATTGTCATTCCGGCACTTAATGCATCGCTGTTGGTATCACTTGGTAACATAATGATAAATGGATCGTTTCAAGACGCTCCAAGTAATTTAAGAGCTTCAAATTGTTCTTCAGACTTCCTTACTGAGAAATAACTGTGATATCACAATGTGGAAACATGACAAATCTTCTCTCCATATGTCGACTTCTCAAGAATTAATAAGCTGAGAGCCATTTAGGTACAATCATATCAGCCTTCTGTTTAGTGCCATGTATTTGTTTGATGCAGCAATTGTTCTTAACAGGTAAAGTTGTTTTCCAAATCCTTTGTAGTCACACAGAGAGATCTTTCTTTGAAGGAGAAAAAAAATACTGTGATTATCCTTGTTTCAATCAAGGGGAAGAAAATGATAGTCTACAGTTCCTTCAAGGGCAGGAACTGCAATTGAATGTATTAAAAACACACACAAAAATATATGCTTTGTAGGGCTTTTTAAATATTTACAATTCTAATACAAGTAAATACTACAGATGGCAAACCTCATTTTCTCCTTTGCTCTTGCATAAAAGATGCCTCTCCCAAGATGGCATTTGTTGAAACTGCACACAAATCAATTGATTTTGCAAATGTATTATTCAGAGCAACTCTTGTCTTGAGAGGTAAAAATCACTGCTTTCAGTAAAACTTATTTCCAGTAACTGGGTTAATGAACCTAACAGGCCAATATTTTTCTTAATAGGGTGAGAACCTGGGATTGAATGTCCATGGAGATTCTCAGTCATCCTGATCATGGTTGTCCCAAAGGCCCTTTTTCAAAAGGCAACTGGGCTTTATTCTTCCTTGAAGACATTTCGCTTCTCATCCAAGAAGCTTCTTCAGCTTCTTCTTCAGAAGTGAAGAAGCTTTTTAGATGAGAAGCAAAGCATCTTCAAGGTAAAAGTACCAGTTGCCTTTTGAAAAAGGACCTTTGGGACAGCCTGAGAGTGAAATTGTGGACAGCAAACACTAAAATGTTATTCTATTCACTCTATCTGTCCTTATTTGAACTCTAAATGAAACCAGTTTAGCTTTCACTCAGGATCTGTTTAAAGGCAGGAGCCACATATGGTACCTGATTCAAAATGTATTTGACCAATTTTCACCTAAAAATAAAAATACTCAGAATTCCAGGTTCTCACTCGAGGTGCAAATAGCCAGTTTCAAATTATCCTATTTTTGGGCACTGGATGCGAAGACCACATTCTCTGGAAAAGACTCTAATGATGGAAAAGGTGAAAGGAAAAGAGAAGAAGACAAGGTGGAGGGGCTCAGTTACGGATATTAGCTGGGGAATTTGGGGAATCAAAATCCAGATATTTTAAAGTTGATAGGCATGATAGGCATTATTGAGTCTGTCATCTGCACCTCCATAACTGTCTGGTTTGGCTCTGCAACCCAACAAGACAGACACAGACTTCAGAGGATAATTAGAACTGCAGAAAAAACAATAACTACCAACCTGCCTTCCATTGAGGACCTGTATATTGCACGAGTCAAAAAGAGGGCTGTGAAAATATCGACAGACCCCTCACATCCTGGACATAAACTGTTTCAACTTCTACCCTCAAAACGACGCTATAGGGCACTGCACACCAGAACTAAAAGACACAAGGACAGTTTCTTCCTGAATGCCATCACTCTGCTTAACAACTAATTCCCACAATACTGTCAAATAATTTACTAAGACTGTATCACTATTTTTCTTCTCTTCCTTACTAGTATCTATCTCTTCCCACTTATCACTATAACCATCTTGCTTGTATCTTTCAATTTATATTGTATTTATTTATTTATTTATTTATTTATTTATTTATTTATTTATTTATTAAATTTGATTTATATGCCGCCCTTCTCCGGAGACTCAGGGCGGCTTACAATGCGTTAAGCAATAGCCTTCATACTTTTGTATATTTATACAAAGTCAGCTTATTGCCCCCACAAACTGGGTCCTCATTTCACCTACCTTAGAAAGGATGGAAGGCTGAGTCAACCTTGAGCCTTGGAGAGATTCGAACCAGCAGTAAATTGCAGGCAGCTGTGTTAATAACAGGGTGCATAACCACTGTACTATCAAGGCTCATATTGTTTTTATTTGTTTCCTAGTACGATTTGATAGCTTATTAGTAACCTTGACTCTCACTAAGTGTTCTATCTTTTTTATTATTGATGAATGTATTTTATTCTCCTTATGTACACTGAGAGCATATACACCTAAGACAAATTCCTTGTGTGTCCAATCACACTTGGCCAATAAAGAATTCTATTCGATTCTATGAGAAATTCTGCCTCATAATTGCCTCAAAGATGCTTTTTCAAAAGGCAACGGGACTGGGTATTTTTTTTCCCTTGAGGAAGAAGAAATAGATCTTTCGCTTCTCATCCAAGAAGCTTCATCGGTTCTAGCAGGATGGTGGGTGCCATTGGGGGATTAGTCCTGACAGGATGGAGGGAGGTTGGAAAAATCATATTCCTGCAGTCTTCTGGTCTTAGCATTCCCCTTGAGAGTTCTTGAGGCCACCTGAGGGTCCAGTTGTCTATTGAAAAAGCACCTTTGAGACAACTACGACCTGGATGATTGAGAATCTCCACAGCCCTTCTGTTCTTCCCCTTGCAAATCACTGCAAACGTAGGAAGATAGGAATGCTGCAAGCTGCTGAAGGGATGGTTGTAAAATTAAAAAATGCAGGGCCTCATAGGGATCTCCTTGGCTATCCAAAACTCTTGCATTTTTGGCTATAAGCATTTTTTTTCTCTTAGAACTGAAAGTAATTTCCCCCATCAAACAGAATAAAGATGTTTGTGAGGTGGGAAAAGGGGGGAAAGAAGAGGAAGGTTGGTATCAAAATGGCATAATAATATGCTTTAAAAAAGGTAAAGGTTCCCATCGCACTTATATGCTAGTCGTTCCCAAC
>NC_142072.1:9290000-9370000 GCF_059756535.1 Pantherophis guttatus
GGATTATTTATTGCCTGTATAAGTATAAGTATAATTTTATTTCTATACCACCCTTCTCCCGAAGGACTCAGGGCGATATACAGCCTATTTAAAAACACAAGACAAACATCAATTTAAAATTTAAAATTATTAAATAAATTCGGCTCAATTTAAAACCCCAGAAATTTAAAGTACCCCAATTTAAAATTATTATGTTGATAGCCCGGTCTGGCGGAACAACAGGGTCTTTAGTGCACAGCGAAATACACGGAGGTCGGAGATCTTACGTATTTCCAGGGGCAGTTCATTCCACAGGGCTGGGGCTCCCACAGAGAAGGCCCTCCCCCTGGGTGTCGCCAGCCGACATAACTTGGCCGATGGCACCCGGAGGAGACCCTCTCTGTGGGAGCGAACTGGCCGGTGGGAGGCTATTGGTGGCAGAAGTCGGTCTCGAAGGTACTCGGGTCCTATGCCATGGAGCGCTTTAAAGGTGGTGACCAACACCTTGAATCGCACCCGGAAGACCATAATATTAATGATGGTGAAAGAGTTGGTGAAAGTGAATTTCTGACACCCCATTGAGACATGATGGTTGTAATTTTGAAAGTTCAGTTGTATTTTGTTCACTATAATAAAGTGAACAAAATACACAGACTGAATGGGTAGGATTACACATCATGCTAAGGCATGGTTTTTTTAGGTTATAATTACCATGCATTATAGAGTTCACAGCATGTCCTAGTCCAGTGTTGGCAAACCTTTTAGGCACTGAGTGCCCAAAGTGTGTGCATGCACCCAAACTGCGTGGGCACATATATGTGCACGCCCCACGCATGCACATACCCCTGCATGCGCAGCAGAGACCCGAAGACCAGCTGGCTGGTGGGAGATCTGGTGCATGCACGGCAGAGACCTGAAATAGAGCTGGGGTGACGGTGTGCGTGCCCGCCGAGAGGGCTCTGTGTGCCACATCTGGCATACATGCCATAGGTTCGGTGCCACTGTCCTAGTCAATGTATTCAACTTTGTCAATTTTTAGAGGGAATGGAATGGAATAGCAATAGCAATTATATACCGCTTCATAGTGCTTTTGGTAGTACAGGAGTTTAAGGCACCCTGTTATTAAGCTGGTTATTAAGACCAGCTGCCTGCAATTACTGCAGGATTCGAATCTCCCCAGGCTCAAGGTTGACTCAGCCTTCCATCCTTTCTAAGGTAGGTAAATTGAGGACCCAGTTGTGGGGGCAATAAGCTGACTTTGTATAAATATACAAAAGGATGAAGGCTATTGCTGAGCACATTGTAAGCCGCCCTGAGTCTCCGGAGAAGGGCGGCATATAAATCAAATTTAAAAAAAAAAAAAAAGAACTGCGGAGCCCTCTGTGTTCTCTGGGTTTGGTGGTTTGCTTGCAGACGTTTTATTACCCATTAAGGTAACATCTTCAGTTTAGATAGAAAGTGACAAAGTTGGGAAATCCAGTGCTAATCCAACCAAACTCTTACAAATTAGATCAATGAGTTGAATCCAGTCACTTTTTTATTTTTTTTTAATTTGATTTATATGCCGCCCTTCTCCGGAGACTCAGGGCGGCTTACAATGCATTAAGCACTGAGCCAAACATGTACATTAAAACGATGCCATGAGTTAAAACCAATTTATCCAGTTAGTTGCACCCCAGCTATCATAAAAGGGGCTGAACAGAGCTACATGTCAATAAAACAAACATGAGATCTCGTTTCAAGTATTTATTTACAGTGGCTGACTTCAGCACTGCTTTTGACTTCCCTTCACTAGAACAGAGGAAGAACTCCATGTGTTCACCAGCCTTCTCTGTTCTCCAGTGGCGAGACATTTGTTTCTGATGAATAAGTCAATGGAACATATGAAAAGGCAACGTACATGAAAGTGGTACCTGTTCTTCAGCTTTGAAACAGTTGAAAAGAAAAACGTCTTAAGAACAGCGATCAGTTGTAAAATAATAAAATATATCAGCCCACAGTATGAGGAGAGAAAAATAGCAATAGCACTTAGACTTATATACCATTTCACAGTGCTTTGCAGCCCTCTCTAAGCAGTTAACAGAGTCAGCCTCTTGCCCCCAACAATCTGGGTCCTCATTTTACCAACCTCAGAAGGATAGAAAGCTGAATCAATCTTGAGCCGATCAGAATCGAACTCCTGAACTGCTGGCAGTTGGCAGTCAGCAGAATTAGCCTGCAGCACAATATAAAAAAGATGTTGAGACTCTAGTAAAAATGCAGAGAAGAGCAACCAAGTTGATTAGGGGACTGGAGACTAAAACATATGAAGAACGATTGCAGGAACTGGGTATGTCTAGTTTAATGAAAAGAAGGACGAGGGGAGACATGATAGCAGTCTTCCAGTATCTCAGGGGCTGCCACAAAGAAGAGGGAGTCAAGCTCTTCTCCGAAGCACCTCAGGGCAGGACAAGAAGCAATGGATGGAAACTAATCAAGGAGAGAAGCAACTTAGAACTAAGGAGAAATTTCCTGACAGTTAGAACAATTAATCAGTGGAACAACTTGCCTCCAGAAGTTGTGAATGCTCCAACACTGGAAGTTTTTAAGAAGATGTTGGATAACCATTTGTCTGAAGTGGTGTAGGGTTTCCTGCCTAAGCAGGGGGTTGGACTAGAAGACCTCCAAGGTCCCTTCCAACTCTATTCTATTCTATTCTATTCTATTCTATTCTGTTCTGTTCTGTTCTGTTCTGTTCTGTTCTGTTCTATTCTATTCTATTCTATTCTATTCTATTCTATTCTATTCTATTCTATTCTATTCTATTCCATTCCATTCCATTCCATTCCATTCCATTCTAACCACTGCACCACCACAGCTCTTATATACATATAAATATAGAGAGAAATGAATAGATCTAAAACATAGAGGCAAGATGAAGCTTTTAAAAATAAATAGGAAATGAATACAGATAGTCCTTGACTTATGACCACAATTGCATGAATAGATGTCCCGGTTTAAATGCTGAGTTCTATACAACGATTTAAAACAGTTTTCCCCAACCTTGGCAACTTTAAGTTACCGGTAAGTGGACTTTAAATCCCAGAATTTCCCCAGCCACTCAGGATGGCTGGGGAATTCTGGGAGTTGAAGTCCACATAACTTAAGAGTTGCGAAGGGTTGGGAAACAACACTGATTTAAGAGGTGAGGCATGCAACATCCACTCTGCCAGATTGGCATTAGGAGAAAATGAAGAACATAATAATCGGGTGGGTTTGTGTAGAAAAAAAATGTTTTAGTTCTTATAGTATTTGCTCATGGTGGAAGCCTTAGAGATTAAACATATGCTGGGTTTCAAAGGAGCTAAAACAAATAAACTTTTTACTCTTTTTTTTTTCTAATCAAGATTAGAAAAATCAATAATCTTTATTTATTTACTTTTTTTGCTGTTTATCTTGTCTATTTTTCTAATCTTGATGACAGCTCCCTCGTCTTAACCGGTTGGGGAGCAGAGTTAAGGCTATCTCTGAGTCTTTCATAATTCACCTCCTGCTCTATGTTCATCTTTCAGAATCCCCCAAGGATCAGCCTCATGACCCCTTCAAGTATGGTAAGTTAATCATTCCTGAAAGCTTGTCTGGGGCCTTTGGGAGCCAATGCAAATTGCTACAACCGGCAGAGTTAGGAAACAAAGCACAGGAAAAAGAAAAAAGAAAACAACCAAACAACTCAGAAGGATTCCTCTGTTTTTATTTAATTTGGAAAAAGGCAGATGATTCTGAGGGCCACAATAATGCTTTAGATTGAAGGATCCCTTTTCTTCGGGCTTTCTTTGAAAAAAACTCCCACCTGACCTCTGGCTTAAAAGCAGTGGTGGGTTGCTCCCGGTTCAGCCCGGTTCGGCCGAGCTGGTAGCGGTGACGCTATTACGTCACCGAACCGGTTCTCTTTCTTCGGGAGCTGGGCCTTCCAGCCCGCTCCCGCGTTATTCCGACCTTATATTTCTTATTTTTTCGCCCAGCTGAGAGGTGCGGCAGAGCGGATTGCCGCACCTCAGCTGGGCAGATTCACAACGCGCTTGCGCAAAGCACAAAGCGCGCGACCAAAGAGGCGATCGCGCGCAAAGCGCACGCACAAAGAGAACCAGTAGTAAAGCCAGTTAGAACCCACCTCTGCTTAAAAGCCAGTATTAGATCTTTGGATGGAAAGGTAAGGAAATGCCTTTGTGTTCCTTTCCCACCCTTCCCTTCTTGCTTTGCGAAGTTAATAGGACAACAACGTAGAGGAAGATCACCTCAAACATTTTAGCAAGGGGTTCTCTGCCCAGTTGCTGGGTGGGTGTGGTCATGGTGGGCGTGGCCTGCACCATGGTGGGGGGGGGGCGTTTTTGCCCTCCCCGGGCTCTGGAGGCTTTCCTCGAGCCTCCAGAAGGGCAAAAATAGACTCCCCAGGCTCCGGAGGCCCTCTGGAGCCTGTTTCTGGCCTTCCCGAACTTCCGGTAGGCCTGTTTTTCGCCGTCCCCAAGCCTCCATGTGCGCCCTGCACTGACCTGCATCCAAAACGGGCCGCATGGGGAAGGGCAGGGCGGGGTGGGTGGGGCCAATCAGGATTGGGATTAGAGGGTTCTCTGAACTGCATAGATTCTTAGCTAGAGGTTCTCCCGAACCCCTGCGAACCCTTCCGCCGCGAGCTGAAGACGCTTTTATTTCATCAAGCTGGCCTCGCCTAAATCTTCTCCCTTTTAAGTGTAAATTTTAAATTTTTAATATATTTTAAAATATGGGTATTTTAAATTATGGGTATTAATTCAGCCAAATTTATTTAATTCATTTTATTCGATTTTAAATTTTGTATATCTATGTGTTTTATTTCATGGCTGTGCACCGCCCTGAGTCCTTCGGGAGTAGGGCGGTATAGAAATTCAATAAAATAAATAAATAAATAAATAAACCCCCAGCAGCCCACCCCTGAGGAAGATAAGTGGGGAAAGATGTCCACAATAATTTGTTGATTTGGAATTGAAGTAGAACACCTCTGGAATCCACTTGTTTTTTTATTATTATTATTTCTCCCACCTTTGTTATAACTCAAGGCAGTGAACCTACCTGATACTCCTTCCTCATCCTATTTTTCACACGACAACAACCCTGCGAAGTGGGTTGGGTTGAGGGAGAGGGACCATGCCCAGCTGCCTTTCATTGCCTAAGACAGGAGTAGAATTCTCAGTTTCTCGGTGATTGGCCCAAAGTCACCCAGCTAGCTTTCCTGTCTAAGGCAGGACTAGAACTCACAGTCTCTTGGTTTCTAGGCCAGCACCTTAACCACTACACCATGCTGGCTCTCCATTTGCAGACAATCGCAACATAATAAAACCATGGTAATACATGTGCTCGACTATGGACATAGTCTTCCTCTTGGAGCTCATAAAGCAGGAAGGAGAGGGATCTGTGATGGAGGTAAAATAATTTTCTGTTGGCCCAGGGAAGGGTAGACCTGGTGGGTTTTAGGCCTGTAGAAATAGGGTTCTTTGTTCTAATTCCAGGCTACTTTCTATTCCTTGTATGACAAACTCGTTTTTTTCCCCTCACACCAGATTACTACTCGCTGAGAGTTGGAGGCTTGGTGTTTGCAGTTGTCCTGTTTCTGATGGGCATCCTGATTATTTTTAGTGAGTAGCTACCATCCAGTGGTTGGCCAGGATTGGGGATTAGTGGGTTGGGATCAGAAAACTCTTGAAGTATACCGAGTGTGTTCATACATCATGGAAAGCACTGGTGTAATTTGGTTGAGTCCGGCTTCTCTCTTGTGTCTGAACCCAACTATTGCACTGTAGGATCCAAGACTTCTGCCCGTAAAATAAAATGTGTCATAGATCAGGGGTTTCCAACATTGGCCACTTTAAGACTTGTTTTTTTGGTTTTCCTGAAAACGAGAAAACCAGAGGGATAGAATCAAGATCACGTGAAGTGTTATTAATACCACTTTATAATGCCTTGGTAAGGCCACACTTGGAATACTGCATTCAGTTTTGCCCACCACAATATAAAAAAGATGTTGAGACTCTAGAAAGAGTGCAGAGAAGAGCAGCAAAGATGATGAGGGGACTGGTGGCTAAAACATATGAAGAACTGTTGCAGGAACTGGGTATGTCTAGCTTAATGAAAAGAAGGACTAGGGGAGACATGATAGCAGTCTTCCAATATCTCAGGGGCTGCCACAAAGAAGAGGGAGTCAAGCTATTCTCCAAAGCACCTGAGGGTAGAACAAGAAGCAATGGGTGGAAACTAATCAAGGAGAGAAGCAACCTAGAACTAAGGAGAAATTTCCTGACAGTTAGAACAATTAATCAGTGGAACAACTTCCCTCCAGAAGTTATGAATGCTCCAACATTGGAAGTTTTTAAGAAGAGATTGGACAGCCATTTGTCTGAAGTGGTGTAGGGTTTCCTACCTTAAGCAGGGGGTTGGACTAGAAGACCTCCAAGGTCCCTTCCAACTCTATTATTCTATTCTATTCTATTCTATTCTATTCTATTCTATTCTATTCTGTTCTGTTCTGTTCTGTTCTGTTCTGTTCTGTTCTGTTCTGTTCTGTTCTATTCTATTCTATTCTACTCTACTCTACACTACTCTACTCTACTCTACTCTACTCTACTCTACTCTACTCTACTCTACTCTGCTCTACTCTACTCTGAAAAGGTGCTCCAGATTCCTACTATGAATAGCAGAACCCTCTTCCTTGTGTCAGAGAATGGAAGTTGGAGAGCATTGTATTGGCATTGTGGTCTGAGGCCTTCTCTGCTACAGGCTCTCCTCTGCTCTGATTCAAAGCAACTGAAGGCAGGGTCAGAAGTAATGGATGAAAACTAACCAAGGAGAGAACCAACCTAGAAGTAAAGAGAAATATCCTGACAGTGAGAACAATTAATCAGTGGAATAGCTTGCTTCTAGAAGTTCTGGGTGCTCCAACACACAGATTTTTAAGAGATTGGATAGCCATTTGTCCAGAATGATATAGGATCTCCTGCTTGAGCAGAGAGTTGGACTAGAAGACCTCCAAGGTCCTTTCCAACATCTGTTATTCTGTTAAATAGTGCTTCTCACCAAAAACCCCTCATCCCTGCTCAGATTCTTTTCGGGTCCTTGCTCAACTGTTCTTCATCTCTTTCTTTCCTAGGCCGGCACTGCCGTTGCAAGTTCAACCAGCAGCAAAGGTAAAAATCATCTCATAAAGTTAATTTGGAGGGGATGTGGAACTGCGGTTATCCGAGTTGTTTCAAATGGACGAAGAAGGGCAGTATGGGAAAAAAAAAAAGAAAAGGGGGGGGAGCCAAATAGCATGATGTAGTTTTGCATGTTTTTTTGATGTGGTTTGAATATCTTAATTATTTGGAGACCGTTGAAACGCCCTGCATCGTCTTCTTCTGTATTCTCTTTTTATTTCCATTTTCTTTTATCTCCCTGCTGGGGAAGAATCTGGCCAGCACAATGATTCATTCTCTGAATTAATACATCTGCTGATAATTGCTTTCTTTCTGGGATGCCGGGATTGGAAGCAGGGAGAGAGACGGGGCATTAGAAGGTTAACTTGTAAGCATGATGTCGATAATTACCTGGTAAATGAGCTTTTAATTTTGACCCTTGTAGAAATATTCAGATGATACACCATAAAATGGAGATTTGGAAGTAGTGGGGTGCTAGCATCAAATAAGAGTTGTGAAAATTGGGAAGAAAAGAGTATCACAGATTGTTTCAAGAGAAGGGCTGTTTAATCAGCACGCTGGCTAATTTTGGTTGTCATATAAGCAATTGAATCTACAGCAGTTTTCTCGCATCTGGTATCCATCAGAGGTAACTGCGCTGTAATTGCAGATATTTTGGAGGGTACCAAGTTGGAAAAAGCTTGTAAGTGTCCAGGATGAACCACAATGATGTCCAGATATCTCAGTCAACCCAGAAATGATACAAATTCTGAATGTATTGTTTATGTACACTGGGAGCTTATGCACTGAAGACAAATTCCTTGTGTGTCCAATCACATTTGGCCAATAAAGAATTCCTATTCTATTCTATTCTATTCTATTATGTTCTGTTCTGTTCTGTTCTATTCTATTCTATTCTATTCTATTCTATTCTATTCTATTCTATTCTATTCTATTCTATTCTATTCTATTCTATTCTATTCTATTCCATTCCATTCCATTCCATTCCATTCCATTCCATTCCATTCCATTCCAATTCCCTTCCCTTCCCTTCCCTTCCCTTCCATTCCATTCCATTCCATTCCATTCCATTCCGTACTGGCTATAATAGTGATTGTGTGACTGAGGGACTGTGATGGTTGTAAATACAAGCCTCCGTCACAGAAGTATTTTTTTAGCACTGTCATAACTTTTAATCAGTGTTTCTCAACCTTGGTAGCTTGAAGATGGGTGGATTTCAACTCCCAGCACTGCTGGCTGGGGAATTCTGGGAGTTGAAGTCCACCCATCTTCAAGCTTCCAAAGTTGAGAAACACTGCTTTAAATGGTCTTTGAATGGGACAATTGTTAAATGAGGACTGCATATATTTTAATGTGACTTCTTTTGCTGGCAATACAAGGCATGAGTAGCAGAATGGGTTGGCCATTTTTTACAGCTGGGGATGTTTCTCTTGTATGAATGAAGCACACAAACAACACGGTGCTTGGAGGGAGGGAAGGCAAGAATTCCCACTGCGGCATTTTACTGCACCCCATTTGCACATTCAGTTTTGACCTTATTATATATATATATAGTTTATCATTACCTTTAGTATGCAGAATCATCATTCCTTTTGGATGTCAGCAGGGGACGCTGTAGCATAGCTTTTATATATATTTATAAAATCCTCAACACTTTCTATGCCTGTACAAGTCCCGCACCCAGTGACATCATCCCTGAGCCGCCTGCATTGATAACTCTGCCTCTCTCTTCAGCCAGTACAATTCCCAGCACGTTGCATTCCAATGATTTATCAAGGCAAGATTTTCAGCCTTACTCTGGCTGAATACACGGCACAAAAGAATGCAGCGCAAGAGAGGAAAAATAAAGAACTCAACGTGCCAATTTCTAACATTACTAAGTTCTTCGGGTGTCCGTTTGCAAGGGGCCAAATTTGATGTCCCAAAGGTGTTTCTTCTTCTTCTTCTTTCTTTCAAGAGGCAACTGGACTGTGGTTTTTTCTTCGAAGACGTTGCACTTCTCATCCCAGAAGCTTCCTCAGCTCTGATAGCGCAGTAATTTACAACAGGGGTATACAAGCTTGGCAACTTTTAAGATGCGTTAGACTTCGACTCCCCAGAATTCCCCTCGTGCTAGCTGGGGAATTCTGGGAGTTGAAGTCCCCAAATCTTAAAGCTGCCAAGCTTGGACACACCCGCCGTTTTTACAATCAGCTGAAACAGTTCTTTAAAAGGGGGGAAAATACTGTAAAGATAGGAGCTGCAGAACTTCTAGGGCCGCGATGGCGAACCTACGGCACGCGTGCCCGAAGTGGCACACAGAGCCGTGTCGTCTGGCACCCGTGGCGTTGCCCATTCCTCTTCCGGGTTTTTGGTGCGCATGCGCGCGTGACGATCAGCCGGCCTTTTTGCATGCAGCAGTGCCGGAAGCTAGACGATCTTTTAGCTGGTTTTTTTTTTTAATTTGATTTATATGCCGCCCTTCTCCGGAGACTCAGGGCGGCTTACAATGCGCTAAGCAATAGCCTTCATTCTTTTGTATATTTATACAAAGTCAGCTTATTGCCCCCACAAACTGGGTCCTCAATTTACCTACCTTAGAAAGGATGGAAGGCTGAGTCAACCTTGAGCCTGGTGAGATTCGAACCTGCAGTAATTGCAGGCAGCTGGTCTTAATAACCAGCTTAATAACAGGGTGCCTTAGACCACTGTACTACCAAGGCTCTTCCATTTTCCCACGTGAGCATGCATGCCGGTCAGCTGATCGTTGCGTGAGCATGCGTGTCAGAAACCCGGAAGAGTAGCTGACTGAAACAGGAAGTTCAGTAGCTGAAACCGGAAGTTCATTTTCGGAAACGTGCATGCGCCCTGGACAGCTTCTCTTCTGGGTTGCGGCCCAGACACACGCATGCTCCCTTTTCCCATCACTGTTCTAGGGGTTTGTGGTGTGTACGGAATACATTGCAAGTTAATGCTCTAAAGCTGTTCTGCATGCAAAAAGTTTTCACTGGCTGCTATGATGGTAGTTCAAGTGGTGGAAACCCAGTGTGACGGTTTGGTTTTGTCCCCAGGACTGGAGAACCGGATGAAGAGGAAGGAACTCTGCGCAGCTCAATCCGGCGTAAGAGCCAACCTGTGGCTACATCCCCCACCCCCTGTTTCCCTTTTCTCCTGGGGAGAACATTTCCTGGGCTAGGGAACTTTTTAAAAATGATTATTTTTTATATATTTATTTCAAAGGATTATTGCTGCCCAACTCTAACTTAAGCAAAGGGAACAAGAGAAAGAAAACTGAGCTTGAGAATAGAATAGAATAGAATAGAATAGAGTAGAATAGAATAGAATAGAATAGAATAGAATAGAATAGAATAGAATAGAATAGAATAGAAAAAAAAAGAGCCTGAGTGGCGTAGGAGGCTAATGCCTCCTAAGGCAGCATTTAACATCCAGCTGCCTGCAATTACTGCAAGTTCAATTCTCACCAGGCTCAAGGTTGTAAGCTGACTTTGTATAAATATACAAAAGAATGAAGGCTATTGCTTAACACACTGTAAGCCGCCCTGAGTCTCCGGAGAAGGGCGGCATATAAATCAAATTAAAAAAAAAAAGAATAGAATAGAATAGAATAGAATAGAATAGAATAGAATAGAATAGAATAGAATAGAATAGAAAAGAAAATAGAATAGTTGGAAGGGACCTTTGAGGTCTTCTAGTCCAACCCCTACTTAGGCAGGAAACCCTATACCATTTTGGACAAATGGATTATCCAATCTCTTCTTAATATCATCATAGGCCTGCATTAAGTATGGTAATATGCAAGGAAATCTCTGATCTCTTAGATGTCCTTTAAAAGGATGATTAATTTGTGCGGAGCGCAGTTTTCAAACGAGGGGTACCTTTGGGACAGCATGGAGCTGGGTAGTGGAAATTAGAAATCTTCTACAGATGATGAAATGGTTGCCTATTTATATTTGCTGCATCTGGCATTCAGAACCAAGATGGTTTTAAAAACTGTTTGGCTATATAATGCCACAGACACCGGAGGAAACAGGCTGTCTTAGCTTAAAGTTTTAATGGGTTATTTTAAGGGTAATGGGTTTTAATTTTTGGGAAGCCAATTCGATTTAATTCTGTTTTTAAATTGTTTTAAATTTTATATTGTATGTATTTTAATTTTGGCTGTTCACCGCCCTGAGTCCTTCGGGAGAAGGGCGGTATACAAATTTAAATAATAAATAAATAAATAAATAAATAAATAAATAAATAAATAAAGTGTGGGAAAGGCCTTTTTAAAAAAAATCAGACTTTTTTTATATATAATTCTCACTAGGTTTATCCACAAGGATGAGATAGAAGACATTGGAACTGGTGAGTTGCTTGCAGATTAAATGAAAAATGGCTCTTGTGATCTAACCTCAGTTTGATTCGCTTCACTCTTGTGGTTTTTACCATCGATTGTCGCCTTCGTTGCTCTCTGCAAAATGCAACATTTAGTTCCCCCTTTCTCTTCTCCTGTAAGATCTAAATGGTCTCGAGAACAGAGGGCTTGTTCATGCAGATACTATATTGATTCTAAAAGGAAAGCTAGCTTTGTTTGGGTTTTGTTTGTTATAAATAACTCATCTGTTTAAAAAAGGAGGGGCGTCTTCAGTGGTGAAATTAAAAAATTTCCCCTACCGGTTCTGTGGGTGTGGCTTGTTGGGGGGAGGTCATGTGACTGGGTGGGTGTGGCCAACTCAACATCACTCACATCGAGGGGCTCCTCATGGGCCCCTCCCCTCCCAGCCACTCCTTGTCGCGAATGGCAGGAAAATGGGGAGGGGAATAATCCTGCCTACCATCCTTTCCTCAGTCTGTGCTGAGATTGAGGAATAGATGACAGGTAGGAAAATCCCCTTCCCCATTTTCCTGCCTTTCACAAAAATGGCTCCATTCCAGCTGCTCCCCCCCGTCCCCCTCCCTCCTGGGGACTACCTTAAAAGGGACAGGCTGCAGCAGCTCCGTTCTGATTGGAGGGGGAAAAGTTAACATTTTCTCTGCTGCATTTAACATTGAATTCTGTGGAATATTGAGCGGCCGGAAGAGGTGAGTGGCGACTGGCCGGGAGTGGGTGGGGCCAACGAGGGGTGATTACTACCAGTTCAGCAAACTGATGCTAATAATCTGTAGCGGTTCACCCGAACCAGTCTGAACCGGTAGGATTTCACCCCTGGGTGTCTTGCTTTCTTGACAACATGACATTTGGAGGCAGGCAAGACCAGTTTTTTTCCCCTGTCTAAATTTCTTATTTTGGGGATAAAAAAGATTGACTTGTTTTAATTTTCAGGATTATCTTCTTTTGGACCTCTGGGGTAGGTATGCCATTTTATGACCTCAGCAATAATGAAGTAAAAATTAAGCCTGCAATGGGGTTGAAGGTCCAAGCCCGTTAGCTGACATATTCCCACAATTGTGCCAAGGATTTAAACAGGAAAAAACCAGGCTCTCACTGCAACTGCTCGATTCTCATTTTCAAAACTGGGTGAGGAATTGTACAAAAGGATCTGTATGAGATGTGGAGAGCAAAGCCATCATCTACCAGGTGGAGAACTGGGTCTCGTAGGCTCCATCTGGAGTCGCCCTTTTCAGCTGCAAACTGCCAAACTTTAAATTGTGTGTGTGCACATGCGAACCTGTCCAAAGTGACATCGTATTTGTTCCATGTGGGTCATGCTGGGACATGAAATGGAGGCCTCTGTCTAAGAGCCAGCCAGTGGAGAGTGGTAAAAATAAACAAAAGCAGGTTCAGGATGGATTGCGGCACTAAGCTGTGTGTTGTTCTGGGTCTGAATTGTAAGAGAGCCAAAGTTGAAGTAATATTGGACCAGGAGTTTAAGCTGAAAAAGGACTGGCAACTGTGATGTTTTGAATAAATCTGGAAAACAAGTGAGGATAACTCCAACAGCAAGATGGCATTCATAACCATGATAAATTCACGGTGGCGCAGTGGTTAGAGTGCAGTACTGCAGGCTACTTCTGCTGACTGCCGGCTGCCAGCAGTTTGGCAGATCGAATCTCACCAGGCTCAAGGTTGACTCAGCCTTCCATCCTTCCGAGGTGGGTAAAATGAGGACCCAGATTGTTGGGGGCAATAGGCTGACTCTGTAAACTGCTTAGAGAGGGGTGTAAAGCACTGTGAAACGGTATATGAGTCTAAGTGCTATTGCTATTATCTGGCTGGAACTGGGATCTCATCACAGGTCACTTTGGGTCTTGAGCTTCTTCCTTTTTTTATTTGAATGTCAACTTTCTCCACTGTGCCTCACTGCTTTCCTTTTCTCCTCTTCTCCTAGGTAGCTGTATATCTTCCTCCTCCTGGATCTGGAGCGCTCCCCTCCTTTGTTCTGCCTGGTCTTAGTCCTCCCAGCAAGGCCCCATTGCTTGCCACAACTCCAGTGAATTCCAGAACTGATTGCCTCTGGGGTCATCCCAAACCCAACCGAGCCCCCTTACCAAGACCTTCCCCTTCTGTTTTGGCTTGCTGCTTGAAGTCCACTGCTTCTCAGAGAGGGAGGGCAGCCTTCTAACCATTGGCCTTCAGCCGAGTTCTAGTGACCATGAAGGATTCTAAATCCTGAGCTCAGCTCAAGCTGCTTTTGCAGCAGGGCCCTGTCTGAGCTCTTCCCCTTTAAAAAGCTCTTCTTGGGCTTCTGGATAAATAAAAACCCCTTGAGTCAAGTCCTTCTCCTGGTGGCTGCATCCCGTGCAGTTCTCTCGGCAGCTTTAGAGAAGTTGTGGTTTGCTGGTTGCTCAAGTTTTCAATCTAGTATACCATCCTCGGTTTCACAGATGGTCCCCCGTTCAGAACTAACCATGATTGCTATCATGAGATCAATTTGGGGCTCCCACCAAGGCAATACCATGTTTCCAGTAGTGGGATTCAGCCAGTTCGCACCACTTCGGGAGAACCGGTTGTTAACTTTCTGAGCAGTTTGGCAAAGTGGTTGTTGGAAGAAATCATTAGGGCAGAGAACCGGTTGTTAAATTACTTGAATCCCACCACTGCATGCTTCCCCAAAAATAAGACCTCCCCAATAATAAGCCCAATCGGGCTTTTGAGCGCATGCACTCCCCCAAAATAAGCCCTCCCCAAAAATATTTCACCGCATGCGCAGCAATCCCCGCCATTTCCTCTGGTTAGGGAGACAGAGCTGGTAATCAGGTAAGATGGCAAGAGGAGCCCCGTCTTGTTCCACGCGCCCCAAAATAATAAGAGCTCCCCAAAAATAAGGCCAAGCGCTTATTTCGGGGTTCAAAAAAAATATAAGACAGGGTCTTATTTTCGGGAAAACATGGGTAGTTCTAAAAACAACAAAGAGAGAGAGATCCTGAATGTTTTTCCTTATCGCCAAAGAAAAACCCACCTGAGGTTTATCCGGCATAAGGCGCTATTTCATTGGTGTTCTCTAATTGTTCATGATTGTGCCATTGAGATCGCACAGCCAATCTGGATTGCAATCCTAGAAGGGGATGAGAAACTTTCCGAAATCATGTTTTTTTCCTCTGTGTCTTTTCCTTAAAATTGTGGATGGATGGATGGATGAAGGGCCACTAAGTTGGTGTTGACTCTTAGCAACCAATTAGAAGCCCCTTCTCCAAGATGATCTTTAATTATAAGATTGACCACATCAATGTGTAAAGAAATGGAGGTAGATTTGATAATGTGTTCATTAGCACGTTTTTTTTTTTAATTAGCCATAGTTCTATTAGTTCTGATACAGGATTTTCAGGTGCACAGTTGGCTTTTAAAGGTAGGTAGGGAGATTTTGCCCACTGAGAATGATAAAGAGTTTGGTGGTTGTCCCCATTGCAAGATGGTACTAGATATTTTTCCTATCAGTTTGCTCTGACAACCCAACCATTGGGCAAGGACAGGTGAAATGCTACCGGTTCGGATCGGTTCTCGCGAACTGGTAGTAAAAAATGCTACTGGTTCAGGCGAACCGGTATTTCTGATGATCAGTTGTGCGATGATCAGCTGTGACGTGCGCTTTATATTAGCTAGAATTGTCGGATTTCCTGCTTTCTAGATAATTTAAATCGTGTGGCACATCGGATTCCACCCTCCCTCGCTGTTCTACTTACCTTTGCAGACTCGGAAGGCTTCAAAATGTTCCTTTTTTAGTGCTGTGCGTGTGCGCACAAAACGCACATTCAGTAGCAAACTCACAGAACCGGTAGCAGACTTCAGAGGATTTCACCTCTGGGCAAGAAGCTGGATATTATTCTAGCTTACCTATACAAGTATTGGGGACAATGACTGGGTAGGTGTGGTTTACTGAGTGGGTGTGGCCATCTTGACGCCACTCACTGGGTGTGGCGGACTGGATGGGCGTGGCCAGCTTGACACCACTCCCCAAACTGCTGGCATGTTTCCTCTTTACATTGGGTAGACCCGGCCGAAGCGACGCAGGAAGGCTCCTTACATTTTCCAGGACGGCTCCATGGGCTGGATCCGACCACATCACGGGCCGGATCCAGTCCGGGGCCTTGTGTTTGACACCCCTAGGTTAACTTCTGAATGGGTAGTTAGCAATATATATACACACACACACACACACACACACACACACACACACACACACATATATATGTAGGTCTTTGGTTATTCGGGTTTTCTCCCGCGTAAAATTGGAGGTTTCTTGGCAACGTTTCGACGAAGTCTCATTCATCCTCTTCAGGCTGGTGTCTTCGGCTTCGTGCTTCTAGGAGCAATGTGTGTGATCGCAGCTGTTTCTTCCTTTTAACTGGAGGAAGGAAGGAACTGTTAAAAGGAAGAAACAGCTGCGATCACACACATTGCTCCTAGAAGCACGAAGCCGAAGACACCAGCCTGAAGATGACGAATGAGACTTCGTCGAAACGTTGCCAAGAAACCTCCAATTTTACGCAGGAGAAAACCCGAATAACCAAAGACCTACATACAAACACCCGCGAAAACCTCAGAAAACATAGATAGATAGATAGATAGATAGATATAGATATAGATATAGATATAGATATAGATATAGATATAGATATAGATATAGATATAGATATAGATATCCATGTGTAGAATTTTTTAAACCCAGGATTGTCTGCAGCCCACCCCCTCAGACAGTTAGTTGCCTTTCCCATTTGCTGCTGCTGGAGAATCCCTTGCCATCTTCTGCACATCCTTTCTTGCAGGATGTGATCTCATCCACCGATTCACCCAGCTGATGAGCTCTAGAGATGAAGCTTTGCAATGTAAGAGGTTGAAAAAGCTTTTTTTTTTTTTTTTTTGTAGAAATCTGCTGAAGAAAGGCAGCTTCCCTCTGGTTTATTTTTTCCCCCCCTGTGGCCAGTCGAGGACAACAGTATTTCCCACTGAGCTCAGATGAAAGGGCTATTTGTGCCCAGACGGAGGAAAAGTTCAAAGGGGAGATGGGAGAGAGACAGAGGGAGGAGGCTGGTCTCTTGGAAAGTGATGATAAATAATGCAATCTTAATAGGCTGACAGTGATTTCACCGTTCCCCAAGGGCATGTGGTTTTTAATAGCTGGAAGCAGTGCTGCAGTCAGAAATCTTGGTAGTCCTTGTTGGCTGCCGGAATGGGGAGTCTCTAGCATCCTCAAATGTGTCCCAGGTATAATGCAGAAGGATAACGGGCGCTTCGTCGTGTTAGAAGTAAGCAACATTATTAGCTGATGCAAAGGGTGAGCTTGAGGGTGGAAAGGATGTGAGCTTGGCTTTGGGGGGGGTCTCTCTTCCTGCCTTTTTTGCAGCCATGCATTTGGTCCTGCTGGCTAAGAGTTATTACATTTGGAAGGCCAATCAAACTGGAGCTATCATGCTAGCCATCGTAGCTGATGTACGCTGCTGCCCACATAATTCAGAGGTGGGTTTCAGCAGGTTCTGACCAGTTCTGGAGAACCGGTAGCGGAAATTTTGAGTAGTTCGGAGAACTGGTAGTAAAAATTTTGACTGGCCCCGCCTCCATCTATTTTCTCCCTCCTGAGTACCAGCTGATTGGGAGGAAATGGGGATTTTGCAGTATCCTTCCCTGGATTGGGGAAGGGAATGGAGATTTTACAGTATCCTTCCTCTGCCACACCCATTAAGCCACACCCACAGAACCGATAGTAAAAAAATTTTGAAACCCACCACTGCCACGTATGCATTTGTGTGTTGCACGGGTGGAGAAATTAATCTGGCCCATGAAGGCCCCCACCTTGATAATGGCACCCAGGCAGGTATTTGCTTCCTGAAGCTGTGACACCCCCTCTGACTTTAGTGGGCGGAGCTTCTGAGAAAGGGTGGGGCTTCAAAGAGCCTTTAGCCCTGACATCATAGCAAGGGTGCCTTTCATCATCACGACAGAAGTATCCCTGTGCTACAAGCTCCACCCTTTTGGAGCATGCTGGTGATGTCGTGATGCATTGCAAAAAGGGCGGGGCTTAGGTTACGTTGCTTTGACCCTCCCCCTTCCCCCCTCCCCTTTAGAGATGCTGCTGTGTCATACAAAGATGCTGCTGTATCATACAAACATTTGGCTGCCTCAGGAAATTGGTGAGGAAATTATATCTCGATGGACCCCAGGCTGAAAAAGTGTATTTTTTTTAGTAGAGTTATGGAGAGAAACCTGGCCAGCTTTTAAAAATCCCCTTTTCAGCTTGCAATCCACTCCAGTCAAGAAGGCAGTGAGGGATAGATAGCTCCAATCCCAGGAGAGAGATTTCTGCCTGTGACGTGGACTCAGAATCTTTTACCTCTGCTTACAGCTCTTCTAAATCTGGCTAGGGTTTAATTTAACAGTGATGACAGTGGAGCGAAAGGTTGAATGACTCACTCTTAGGAATCCTTGGTGATATTACGTCTTGGATCAGTGTTTCTCGGCCTCGGCTGCTTGAAGATGTGTGGGCTTCCAACTCCCAGAATTACAGTACCGGGCTGGGAAATTCTGGAAGTTGAAGTCCACGCATCTTCAAGCAGCCAAAAACTGACTTAAGATCATTAAATTAATGAATCCCCATGGACAGTTTGTCTTCTCTCCAGTAGAGGGCAGCACCAACTAACATTCACCTGCCAAAATCCAGTGAGTTTAAGACTGTATATTACAACCATGTCAACCCAAATCGTGCTACTTCTATTAATATCTTCCATGCAAAAAAAAAATCAAGCTTTTTTTTTTTTTGAATGAAGCCTCATGGTTTATATGTTTGTATCTTTGATCCTTGGGGCAAGTGCCTTTTGTAAAATGAAAATGCTATGTAGCAGGCTGGTTTTGATCCGGTATGACTCCCCAAGCTTAGTGCACCAACGAGGAATCTAGTTGGACTCATTTCAGCCCTGCTTCCTCTCTGGGAGTCACCCCTGTTCTCTTTTGCTCATTAAAAGATCAGTGAAATTAAGTGATGTAAGGGGAAGGGTGTGTTTGTGTGTTGATGTTTAACGTCTGCTTCCATTCATGGTTTTCATCAAGATCTGCCGATCGTTTAAATGTGAAATTTTGAGTGGTGCGGTGCCTTAGAGGTGAAGCTCTCACCTCACAATCAGGAGGCTTGTGAGTTTGATCCTATTGAGAGGCAGATATTTCTCTCTCTCAGCACGCTGAGAATATATCTGAATGGGAAAAACTCCGCATTGGCAACAGGAAGGGCATCCGGCCAGTAAATACTCAGCTCCATTCTGTTGCCCAGACTCCACCCTGCAATGGATTATGGGGTCGTTATCAGTGGTGGGATTCAAATAATTTAACAACTGGTTCTCTGCCCTAATGACCAGCTGGGCGGGCGTGGCCATGGTAGATATGGCCAGGGTGTGTGACAGGCAGCACTTGGCCTCCTGCACTCCCCCGGGAGCAAAAACTGGTTGTGGGGGGAACACGCTGCCCCCCGTGCCCCATTTTGGGCCTAGGAGGCCTCCCTGCAGCCTTCTGGGAACAAAAACGGGCCGCTGGGGGGCCACGCCACGCCACACCCCCTGTGCCCTGTTTTGGGCCTAGTAGGCCTCCCTCAAGCCTCCTGGGAGCAAAAACAGGCTGCGGGGGGGGGCACCCCTATGCCCCAATTTGGGCCTAGGAAGCCTCCCTACACTTGCCTAGGAACCAAAATGGGGCGCGTGGGGACTACTGGAAGGGGAGGGGTGAAGCCAGCCAGCAATTTAACTACCGGTTCACTCGAACTGGCTGAATCCCACCACTGGTCGTTATGATGATTCATATGTGAAATTTGTAGTTTTCTTTTGCATGGAAAAAAGACCATGTTTAGGAGGAATTTTTCTAGATTTCACTGTCCTCCTGACCAATTAACGGTGTTTCCTAATGTCACTTTTTCCCCACACTTGCAGTATTATGACTAAACCATTAGCATTGTGAGCAGTTGCTACAATAAGAACAAATGCCTTGGAATTGCAAAGGTCAACCAAAATGATTGAAGGGAGCTAATCAAACAACATGAAAAATGTGTGCAACTGCAACCCCGTAATAAATAAGACTTTTTAATCAGAAAGGGCATCGGGGAACTATTGAAGGAGCAGAAGATATTAGAAAGGGCTTTTGTTTTTATGCAATCTGCTGTGTCATGCTTTCTAATTGCCCTTTTCAATCAATGAATTAATTTTCTTTAGCTCTGAATTATCCCTTAAAGCAAGCGGGGAATATTAAAATATGAAACAACATTTGTGATATTCTTCATTATCTGTGGACCTTTCCTTGAGAGATGAAACGGAGAATGAAGAGGTATTTTATAGTTTGTGGAGCATATGGTGTTGGGTAATATTTCTATTTTCATTTTTTAAAAAGAGCATATCATGTTTTATTTGTTAACTCCACCCCAAAGCTGCTTTCAGAAAGATAACCTCAAGCACATTAATCATAGAGTAAATACTACTGTAGCATCCATGTAAAGCTGCAATAGCAGAATTAAAACGGGTTAAGTGTCTCTGGCAATTTAAGTTGCCAAAGTAATTGGGGAAATATTTGATGAATACTTTTAAATGACTATGAAATACTCCCCAAAGAGGGTTCACCCAATGAATATCTTTATATACCACACCGCACTGTTTCTCAATATCGGCATCTTTAAGATGTATGGACTTCAATGCCAGAATTACCCAGCCACATACCTATTTCCCGAAAATAAGACCCAACTGGAAAATAAGTCCTAGCATGATTTTTCAGGATGCTCGTAATATAAGCCATACCCCTAAAATAAACCCCAGTTAAGATTGTCAGCCAGATGGGTGCATTTAGTACCATATTTTCCCCGAAAATAAGACCTAACCCAGAAAATAAGCCCTAATGCGTCTTTTGGAGCAAAAATTAATATAAGACCCGGTCTTATTTTCGGGGAAACACGGTACTAGCTGGAGAATCCTGGGAGTTGGAGTCTTAACAATTTTAACTTTTCCAAGCCTTTGGATGTGGCTGTAACTTTCAGTTCCCATTTGAAATGTGGAATTGCATTTTGAATCTCATTCCAAACTTTGGTTTGTGCAAGAAATACTGTAAGGAAGGCCGTTTTTTTCTTTTCAGTGCTGTATTATTTATTTATTTATTTATTTATTTATTTATTTATTTATTTATTTATTTATTTATTTATTTATTTGCATTTCTATGCCGCCCAACTCCCAAGGGACTCTGGGCAGCTTACAACAGAGAATAAAACAATGCAACAATATCCCATACAAAAGTTAAAAGAAAACATTAAAACATTAAAACGTTAAAACACATACACTCCAATTTGTGGCCGGGTCTCGCAAGATCACTATAACAAGATCAATGGCCCCAGGCCTGCCGGAAGAGCCAGGTCTTCACTGCTTTCCAGAAGGCCAATAGGGTGGGGGCGTTCTGGACTTCAGGAGGTAATTGGTTCCAGAGAGCCGGGGCCGCCACAGAGAAGGCCCTTCCCCGCGGGCCCACCAGCCGGCATTGTTTAGCTGACGGGACCCAGAGGAGACCGACTCTGTGGGATCTTACCGGTCACCGGGAACTATGTGATAGAAGGCAGTCTTGAAGATAGCCTGGTCCTGAGCCTGGTCTGAGTATTTCAGATAAGGTGCAAGGGTCTCTTTTCAAATGCCAAGATAGAGAATTTAGGTTGCTCAAGGTTTGACTCATAGCACGTAGAATAACATGCTATGATTCCGAATAGGTTGTAAACCTATTTGCCTGAATAGGTTGTAAAAAATGCTTTTAAAAGTAAAAAAAAAAAAAGAGAGACTCTGACGATCACAGCTGTGGTGCGCGATCATCAGAGCCTTTTTAAAAACCTTTTAAAAGCATTTTTTACAATCTATCTGCCCGAATAGGTTGTACAAAAAAATGCTTTAAAAAGTTTTTTTTAAAGTTGGCCACGCCCACCCAGTCACATTGACACCCCCCATCAAGCCACACCGACAGACCTGGTAGTAAACAAATTTTATATTTCACCACTGCCTTGGAGGTCTTCTAGTCCAACCTGAACTGTTGGTTTCTTGGTGTTTGCTAAATTTATTGACTGGGGAATTCTGGGAGTTGATGTTCAGCCGTTTTCAAGTTACAGAGATAGAGAAACACTGCCTTAGAGGTTTCATTACCAGGCTAGGTAACATAATCAGTGCCGGGGAGGGTGGTGTTTGCAGATCTAGCCAAGCAATGTCTGAAATGGTATAGGGCCGTGATGGCGAACCTATGGCACGCGTGCCACAAGTGGCATGCAGAGACCTCTCTGCAGGCATGCGAGTTGTCGCCCTAGCTCAGCTCCACCACGCATGTGTGCATGCCTCCTCCCAGCCAGCTGGTTTTCAGGTCTCTGCCACACATGCGCAGGGGGTGGGTCGCATACAGGAGAAATGTGTGCATGCATGGAGATGGATGCACATGGGCGCACAGGGGGCACACGCGTGCATGTGCAAGGGGGTCTTGTGTGCATGCAGAGGGCGGGGGCGCAGATGGGGGTTGTGCGCATGTGTGGGGGTCCGGCAGGGGTGAAATGTAAAATTTGTTACTACCGGTTTTGTGGGCGTGGCTTGGTCAGGGCGGGGGGTTAATGTGACTGGGTGGGTGTGGCCAACTTTTTTTTTTAACTTTTCAAAGCATTTTTTCTGCAAATGCAAAAAAATGCTTTGAAAAGCCTTTGCCGATCAGGCAACACAGCTGGGATCGTCAGAGGCTTTTCAAAGCGTTTTTTAAATCACCTCTTCCCCGGAAGAGGTTGCAGAAAAAAATGCTTTAAAAGTCTCTCTGACGATCAGGCAACTCAGCTGGGATCATCAGAGAGACTTTTAAAGCATTTTTTTCTGCAACCTCTTCCGGGGAAGAGGTGGTTAAAAAAATGCTTTGAAAAGCTTCTGACATCCCAGCTGAGCAGCACGATCATCAGAGGCTTTTTTTTTTACTTTTAAAAGCAGTTTTTCGGTGGAAGAAGTTGTAGAAAAAATGCTTTTAAAAGTAAAAAAAAAAGCCTCTGATGATCGTGCTGCTCAGCTGGGCATGGGGGGGGGAGGGGCACAGGGATTTTTGCTACCGGTTCTCCGAATCACCCGCCGCCATCGCTACCAGACTGGGCGATCCGGTCCGAACCGGGAGCATTTCACCCCTGGCGTCCGGGATGCCCAGGGGTCGTGCACACATTGCATTATGGGGGTGTGCGCGTGCATGCGCTTTCGGCACTTGGCGATGAAAAGATTAGCCATCACTGGTATAGGGTCTCCTGCTTGAGGGGGTTGGACTAGAAGACCTCCAAGGTCCCTTCCAGCTCTATTCTGATTGATTGAATAAAACCTCTGTACGAAAACTATCAAACTCAGCAAACACCAAGAACTATTCTCAAATTGGAGTCATCCTGCTAAAGGTAGACCAAATTCTCTCCTTGCTATCTTCACAGCTGCGATCATGTGGTTGAAGAAGAGCACACTGCAAAGATCTCACTTTGCCAATAAATTCCACACTCCTGTGGTAGCAGATTTGCACACAGCTTAATTATCTCCGCAATTAACACTATTCGTTATAATAATCTGTGAGTTATTTTAAGCCAATTCCCTCCTGTTCATTGGCTGGTCTTCTTGGAACAGCTCCCGAAGGGGACAAATAAGCTCGGGCTACCTCTCATAAAGCAGGATATTTTAAAATCCCTCTTGATCAATGTGAAATCTAAAGAGTGGAAAGAGATTAAAATCGGGGATAATGAAACGTTCCTGGAGTGCTTTCAAAGCTATCTGCTGAATGCTTCATCTTTAGTTAGATGTCTCACTTCTGATGGCCGTTCCTATCTCCGAAGAAAAAAATCTTCATTGCGTGAAGATCGTTTAAAAAATAATTCTTTGGATTTATGTCATCTGGTGGTTTACTAATAAGATACTTCCAAGTATTTAAGGTAAAGGTAAAGGTTCCCCTCTCACATATGTGCTAGTCGTTTCTGACTCTATTTTATTTATTTTATTTTATTTAATTTATATGCCGCCCTACTCCCGAAGGACTCAGGGAAGTGAACAGCCTAGGGGCTGGGGCTCATCTCTGTTTCAAAGCCGAAGAGCCAGCGCTGTCCGAAGACGTCTCTGTGGTCATGTGGACGGCATGACTAAACGCCAAAGGCGCACGGAAAGCTGTTACCATCCCACCAAAGGTGGTCCCTATTTTTCTACTTGCATTTTTTAAGTGCTTTCAAACTGCTAGGTTGGCAGAAGCTGGGACAAGTAATGGGAGCTCACTCCATTATGTGGCACTAGGGATTCGAACTGCTGAACTGCCAACCTTTCGATCAACAAGCTCAGTGTCTTAGCCACTGAGCCACCACGTCCCTGAAATTCAATTCTATAGAAAGGTCTATATTAGAAATTTTTTCTCATTCTGTAATACAGGGGTACACCAGAACCAAATTTACAAATCCCCCCCCCAAACCTTATAGAACTGAGATAAGCAATGGGCTAAAACAATATTATGAACACTTAATGGGAAGTGGACAAATCCCTGCAGTTTTCTTGGCAAGGTTTTTCAGAAATGGCTGGCCATTGCCTCCTTCCTAGGGCTGAGAGAAAGTCACTCAGCTGGCTTTGTGCCCAAAGTGAGATATAGATTTGAGCTTGATCCACAAGATCCCTACATTGCTTAAATCTATATACACAGCCAACTGCAACAGGCTTAACAAGGCAGAAAAGTATTCCACTCCAACCTGAAAGCTGTGTATTTTAATGACAGGAGGACAAAATATTGGGAATGTTAGATAACTATGCCCAAAGATGTAAAAGAAAAAGTCTTAGCCACTGAGCCACCACGTCAAAGTATTTACAACCCCCTAAAAACTGAATTCTGCTTTGCATCCCTGATGGATTTTTTTTCTTACAGGCATGTGCTCTAATGTTTTTCACAACCTAAGCTGTTTTTTTTCCCCTTTTCCTTTTTTAAATGTTGCACTTTGCGTCTTGCACTTGGCCCCAGAGGGCTGAGGCATTGCGTAGCTCCCTAAACTTTTTAAATAAATAGTCCCTTTGGGAGTTTCTCGTTCAGCCTCCTCGAGCTGCGCCGTGCAACTCTGGCTTGGATGGAAAAATTGCAAAGACGTCAAAGGGGAAGAGAATGCCATTTTGTGCGCCTTTATGTCCTGCGCGCTGGGATCGCCAACCTTGGATGTTGACTTCCAGTTATCTCTTGGCAGCCAAACAACGGGGCTGTGTGGAGTGGAATCAGAGGGTGATGAAATGTAAAAAAAAAAAAGAGAGAGATGGAAGGAGATTGTACTGTGCAAAGCTGAAGAGATAGCTTGGCAGGAGTCCTTCACTGCCGGGTTTGTCATCAACATTGGCACTGGGAGTCAAGCTCTTCTCCAAAGCACCCGAGGGCAGGACAAGAAGGAAGGGATGGAAATTAACCAAAGGAGAGAAGCAACCTAGAACTAAGGAGAAATTTCCTGATAGTTAGAACAATTAATCAGTGGAACAACTTGCCTCCAGAAGTTGTGGCAGGGGTGGGTTTCACTTACCTTTGCTACCGGTTTGCTGGTGTGTGCGCATGCGCAGATCGTGTTTGGCAGTGATGGGTTCCTCCTGGTTCAGCCCGGTTCGGCCGAGCCAGTAGCGGTGACGATATGACGTCACCGAATCAGTTCTCTTTGTTCAGGAGCTGGGCCCTCCCCCGCCCCGTGTTATTCTTACCTTTTATTTGGCCCCGCCCCCAATCTATTCGCTGCCTCCAGAGTCCCAACTGATTGGCTGGAAGGAAAAAAAACTGTTTAAACTCTTGCCCCGGGGCTTCAAAGGGCCGCCCTACAGCTGATCAGTGTTAAAAGGCAGTGTGTCACCTTTTTCAGTGCCGTTGTAACTTTGAATGGGCACTAAATGAACTGTTGTAAGTTGAGGACTACCTGTAAACAGCAGCTTACCAAATTGGGGGGGAAGGCAACCTTCAGCTGCAGCAGTCAACCGTCAGACAATGGGTGGATCAGAAGCGTAAAGATTTTCATTCAGAGCCCTGTGGCTCTAGTGGATTTGGGATCCTCTACATCAGTGTTTCTCAACCTTGGTAGCTTGAAGATGGGTGGACTTCAACTCCCAGAATCCCCCAGCCAGCAGCGCTGGCTGGGGGATTCTGGGAATTGAAGTCCACCCATCTTCAAGCTTCAAAGGTTGAGAAACACTGCTCTACATTATTAGCAAGGTGGGCCGTGCCCAGGATTAAAGAAAAGGAGCCATTCATTTAGCACAGAGCCCTTGGTGGGGGGGGGGGGAAGGGGTGACTCATCCCCTCATTCAGTCGTGGTTTTGTTCTTCCATAAAGCTGGAACAAAGGGTTCCTAAATCAGCCATTGTCTTTAGGATGAAAGGGTGAGTTTAAATTAACTTGACGATCCAATAAATAGGTGTTTCGTTTCCACAGGAGATGAATGGCTAGGAAGGATTTTGCGTTATCTGTTCTAAGACATGTTGGCGGGTAGGTTATGGGGATTCAATAGAGCGGTGATGGCAAAACGTTTTGGCACCGAGTGCCCAAATCGGAATGTGTGTGCATGCGTGAGTGCCGGAAATCCGAGCACCAGCTGGCCGGCGTGCACATGCCTGTTTTTTGGGTGCTTTATGGCCATTTTTTGCCATTTTCCAGGCAGTTTTCTGGCAATTTTTCTGGCAATTTTCTGGGCCCAAAACGTCCTGAAAATGGTGGGACCATACTACTACTACTACTACTACTACTTCTTCTTCTTCTTCTTCTTCTTCTTCTTCTTCTTCTTCTTCTTCTTCTTCTTCTTCTTCTTCTTCTTCTTCTTCTTCTTCTTCTTCTTCTTCTTCTTCTTCTTCTTCTTCTTTTCTTCTTCTTCTTCTTCTTCTTCTTATTATTATTATTCTTATTATTCTTATTTTTATTTTTATTATTCTTATTCTTATTATTTATTACATTTCTATACCGCCCTTCTCCTGAAGGACTCAGGGCGGTGTACAGCCATGGTAAAATAATACCAACACAAAAATTAAAAACAATTTAAAATAATTTAAAGCATTGGCCGTATTTAAAACCCCTAGCTAAAACCCCTTTAAAACCATTAAAACCCACTTAATTCATTCGGTCAGGCCGGCTTGCTGAAACAATAAAGTCTTCAGCGCACGACGGAAGATGCGGAGGTCGGGGATCCTCCTTATGTCCGGGGGCAGCTCATTCCATAGGGCAGCAGCCCCCACAGAGAAGGCTCTCCCCCTGGGGGTCGCCAGCCGACATTTTTTTGGCCGACGGCACCCTGAGGAGGCCCTCTCTGTGGGAGCGTATCGGGCGGTGGGAGGCATGCGGTGTCTGAAGGCGGTCCTGTAAGTATCCCGGTCCTAAGACATGGAGTGCTTTGAAGATGGTGACTAGCACCTTGAAACACACCTGGAAGACAACTGGGAGCCAGTTCAGCTCGCACAAGAGAGGTGTTACATGGGAACGACAGGTCGCCCCCATAACTACTCGCGCGGCCACGTTCTGGACCAATTGGAGTCTCCGGGTGCTCCTCAAGGGGAGCCCCATGTAGAGAGCGTTACAGTAGTCCAGGCGGGAAGTGACAAGGGCGTGACTGTTTTCGGCCTCCAGAGGACCTCCGGGAAGGTGGGGAAGGCCGTTTTCTCCCCAGACTCCTAGAGAGGCTCTGGAGCCAGGTGAGAGAGAAAAATGGGCCTATCAGGCTATCACGTGCCAGGAGCGGGGAGAGTGGGGGGGTTGCGTGTGCATGCACAGGGGGCATAGAATTATGGGTGTGGGCACGCCCATACTTGACACCCTCCCGCCCCCCACTCCTGGCACGTAATGGCAAAAAGATTAGCCATCACTGATCTAGTCCAAACCACCCTCCAAGCAGAAGACTCTGCACCATTTCTGACAAATGGCACTCCAATCTCTTCAATCATTCAATGGCCAGCTTACATCTGTCTGTTCTGCTCTGCAGCCGCTGAAGTTTTTGCAATTCTTTGGGTGCTCCTGAATGGGCCCTGCCATTGTTTAGCGCTAAAGCCATCCCATTATTGGCAGATATTGTATAGGTAGGTACAAAGGAAGTGAAAAATGTACCCCCTAAATTTTGGGCATTGAAAATGTTGTGAGCAAAAGAGCCCCCCCCCGGGTCGTTCTGGATGTTGTAACCCCAAGAAGAGGGCTTTACTGGTTGGGTAAAAGGGGGGGGTCCATCCAGAATGACAAAAATCAGCCACAGCCGCAAAGTTACTGGCACATCGCCGAGGAGGTAGCCGAGTCACTAAGCAGGGGTAGACTGCTCCTGTGCAGGGAGGCTCCCCCCGAGATTTTCGGCTGAAGGAGAAAGCCAGTCGCTGCAGAGTGGTTCCCGTCCTGATTTACTGGGCCACAGGGAGAAGATTGACAGGCGTCTTCTTTGAAGAAAACTTCAGGAGAAAGCGAAGGGGGTTTCCCAGGAGAATACCTCAGGCCCACCAGAGAGCTTAGTTAAATAGATTTGTTGGCAAGGAGTCAGCCAACCTGACAAGAAGCCACGGATGGAAACCCATCAAGCAACTAAGGAGAAATTTCCTGACAGTGAGAACAATTAACCAGTGGAACAACTTGCCTCCAGAAGTTGCCAACACTCCAACCCTGGAAGGTTTTAAGAAGAGGTTGGACAACCATTTGTCTGAAATGCTCTAGGGTCTCCTGCCTGAGTCAAGGGTTGGACTAGAAGACCTCCAAGGTCCCTTCCCACTCTTGTTATTCTGTGTTCTGTATAAGGTACTGCGGAGTGAGTGGTGTCCGATTCGGGGGATGTGGGGACGGGATGGGACTCTAGAGGGGTCCTTGGGAAGCAAGACCCCGGTGGCTCAGTAGACTAAAGCACTGTTATTAACATCAGCTGCCTGCAATTACTGCAAGTTCGAATCTCCCCAGGCTCAAGGTTGACTCAGCCTTCCATCCTTTCTAAGGTAGGTGAAATGAGGACCCAGTTTGTGGGGGCAATAAGCTGACTTTGTATGAATATACAAAAGTATGAAGGCTATTGCTTAACGCATTGTAAGCCGCCCTGAGTCTCCGGAGAAGGGCGGCATATAAATTTAATAAAAATAAATAAAATAAAATAAAATCTCAATGGCAGGACTGCTTTCACACCTAGAAGCTTATTATCTCATATGAACTGAAAACGCTTCTTCTAACTGGATAGCTCTGCAGACAGAAGCACTGTAATTTAACACCAGCTGTCTGCAATTAAAGTAAGTTCGAATCTCCCCAGGCTCAAGGTTGACTCAGCCTTCCATCCTTTCTAAGGTAGGTAAAATGAGGACTCAGTTTGTGGGGGCAATAAGCTGACTTTGTATAAATATATACAAAAGTATGAAGGCTATTGCTTAACGCATTGTAAGCCGCCCTGAGTCTCCGGAGAAGGGCGGCATATAAATCAATTTTTTTTTAAAAAAAAGACACCCCCCCAGGCGCCTTCTTCGCCAAGGAGGGGGGGATTTATTTATTTTATTTTATTTTATTTTGAATTTGTATACCGCCCTTCTCCCTGAGGACTCAAGGCGGTGAACAGCCAAGTAAAAACATCAAGTACAAATATTAAAATACAGTTAAAATATATATATATAAATTTGGCCCCATTAATTAAAAACAATAAACAAAACACTTAAAAACACTTAAAAAATTAGGATGCTTCGCGTTTTTGGGAAACGGCGACATCAGAAGCCAAAGGTCTGAGATTGGCTGCGGACCCCCACCCCCCACCCCACCCCAACCTCCCCACTCCCGTGGAGACGATCCATCTCTCTCCGTTTCCACTGGTCCTTCCCTTCCCACGCGAAGCGGAGAGAGAGAAAGAGAGAAAGAGAGAGAGAGAGAGAGAGAGAGAGGCGAGTGGCGGAGGAGAGGAGAGGAGGGGGGGGAGGACTTGCTGGGAAAGAAAAGCCACCCCCACCACCCAATCCCGCATCTTCGCTCCCGTCTTATTTCTCGCCCGCCCAGCCTGGCCGTGCCGCAGTCCCTCTTTCGCGCCGGATCAAGCCTCCCCGGGAGTTGCCGCCTCGCCAGCGTCGTCCCCCCATCATGATCACCCCACCGCCGCATCAGGGTGAGACCCCCTCCCCATCCCCAGCCCCGCTCCCCAGGCAGGCAGGCAAGCGGTGTATGTGTGTGTGTGGGGGGGGGCAGGGATTCCCTGGAGGGGGCATCCCCCACTTAGTTCCACCAGGCCAGCCATTCCTTGCGGGGTGCGGGGGGGGGGGCTAATGGGGAGGGGGGGTCTTGGAGCCTTATTTTTTTTGGGGGGGGGGAAAGGAAATTCGGATCACTCAAACACCCGCGTTCTAGGCGTCTTCCTCCCCAGAATCCGGGGTGGGAGACGAGAAGTGGCATTTACACCACCTCTTGCGGGGTTAATCCGGAGGAAGGCTCCGAAGCCACGCGATTTTCCATTTGGGTGGGTGGGTAGCTGGGGGGTGGGGGGGGGATTTGGTTTGTTGGTTTGAAGGCTGCCGTTTACCTGCTGATTCCACCCCTCCCCCGCCTGTAGTTTTTCTCTCCCCCCCCCACCCAATTCCTTAATTTGTTTTTTTTGGGGGGGGGGTTCCCCGTCCCCCCCCGCCTCTTTTCCCGCAACTTTGCAGGGTGGTTTTTTTTAAAAAAATAAAATAAAATAAAATAAAATCACTGCAACTTTCCGTGGTGCCCCTTGGAATGATGGTGGGATAAAGGATCTCTTGGGACCGAGAGGCGGCTCTGCAGAATGGCTTAGGTGTGGTTTGCTCTACCACGGCGGCACACCGGGTGTGGGTCCGCTGTGGTGCAGTGACCCATAACTAGGATCCCCCCCCACCCCGGGATTGGCTTGTGTGGGGCTCTGTGCTGGACACACGTCTGCTGGGGGGGGGGAGAGGAGAAGCTGGTACCTTCCCAGCAAAAAATAAGCATCTCCAGGAACACAAGGTAATGTTCCCTGGGACATATTTAACCAAGTGGATTAAAGACTGACAAGCTGTTTATTTATTTTTTTTTTTTGCTCACTGGTCTAAACTGGGTTAATTCTTTTGCAGCTTAGCCAATGGTTTGTCAGAGGATGGTTCCATGTTGCATGTAGGAAACAGACCACGGGTTCATTCAAAAACTGGGTTATGGATGTTTGTGGGCATGCAGACAAGTTGTGTGCAGACAAGCAGGGCTTATGCAGTGGACTACTGGCAGGTGTGGCTAATGTGTGTGCGTGCGGGTGCAAAATACATCTAACTGCTTGCTTAAAAAGATCTCTCTGAGGGTGCTTAGCTGTTTGTTTGCTCACAGGTAGCTGCGGCCGAAGAGGCAGGTGTGCGGTGGTTAGCTTTCACCTTCCGCTGGTACCTCCGGGGAATTGCTGCAGGGGCTGAGTTTGCTGGATGTGTTTGCAGGCACAAGCCGGTTCACTGCAGAACTGAGCAGCCTGAAGTCATCTCTTCTGCAGCTGCCGTTTGACTGACAGGCCCAGGGATGCTGCCAAGGGAAGAGGCTGGAGGTGGAGGGAGCAAAGGACGGTAGATACCTTGATGGCCCTTGGTTTGCAAAAAAAAAAGAGGAAATGCCCCCCCCACCTGTTTGGGCAAGGATTTGGGCAGAGACAGGGGTACGGGGCTCAGCGTTCGTCCGTGTGGCCTGCTCACAAGCACCAAAGTTGTGGTTATGGCTTTTGCTGTGTGTGTGTGTGGGGGGGGGAAGGTCTATGAGGGTTGAAGAGACCAGAGGCAGTTGCGAGCTGATGTGGTACAGAGATGAGCTATGCAGCTATGAGTAATGTGCATAGGGCGGTATGCACAAGAGATGGATTCCCAGCAGATCTCTTAGGAATCTGGCATGATGGGCTGAGCTCTCGTCACTTCCCGCCTGGACTACTGTAACGCTCTCTACATGGGGCTCCCCTTGAGGAGCACCCGGAGGCTCCAACTGGTCCAGAATGCGGCCGCGCGGGTGATTACGGGAGCGACATGGCGCTCCCATATAACACCTCTCCTGCATGAGCTGCACTGGCTCCCGGTGGTCTTCCGGGTGCGCTTCAAGGTGTTGGTTCTCACCTTTAAAGCGCTCCATGGCATAGGACCTAGTTATCTTCGAGACCGCCTGCTGCTACCGATAACCTCCCACCGGCCAATACGCTCTCACAGAGAGGACTTCCTCAGGGTGCCATCGGTCAAGCAATGTCGGCTGGCGGCCCCCAGGGGGAGAGCCTTCTCTGTGGGGGCACCCGCCCTCTGGAATGAGCTTCCTCCCGGAATACAGCTGCTTCCAGATCTCCGCACTTTCCGTAAGGCCCTGAAGACGTTTTTATTTCAGCAAGCTGGTCTGGCCTTATTAGATTTTTTATGGGTTAGTTTTTAATTGTATAGCTTTGGGGTTTTAAATTGGGGGCTGATGGATTTAATTTATTTTAGCTATCTTAACTTTTATATTGTATGTATTTTAATTTCGGCTGTTCACCGCCCTGAGTGCCTTCGGGGAGAAGGGCGGTATATAAATTCAAATATAAATAAATAAATAAATAAATAAAAAACTGACCGGCTCAAGGAGAAGTTCAGATGAAGGCAACGTCATGAAGGCAAGCTGCAAATAGAGGCTGCTGAGACATTTTTCTACCACGATTAGATAAGGAAAGCCTTTGTGATGAGCCATGGTGGCTCTGTGGTTAGAATGAGTATTGCAGGCTAATTCTGCCAACTGCCAACAGTTCGATCCTGACTGGCTCAAGTCGGACTTAGCCTTCCAAGGTTGGTAAAACGAGGACCCAGATGTTTGAGGGCAATATGCTGACTCTATAAACCGCTTAGGGAGTGCGGTAAATGCACTGTGAAGTGATATATAAGTCTAAGGCAGGGGTGGGTTCTAAATTTTTTTACTACCGGTTCTGTGGGCGTGGCTTATTTTGTGGGTGTGGCTTGGAGGTCATGTGACTAGGTGGGCGTGGCTAGCTGGACAGAGTCATTTCTGGAAGGTCCTCGCATTTACGACCAGTCCTCGCACTTACGACCCGACTCATTTGTTTGCTTTTAACACTGATCAGCTGTAGGACGGCCCTTTGAAGCCCCACGGCAAGAGTTTAAACAGTTTTTTTCCCTCTAGTCATCAGCTGGGACTCAGGAGGCAGCAATAGATTGGGGGTGGGACCAAATAAAAGGTAAGAATATTGTGGGTGGGGGGTGGGAGGGCGGAGGGGGGAGAACCGGTTCGGTGACATCATATTGTCACCGCTACCGGCTATGCCGAACTGGACCGAACCGGGAGGAACCCACCACTGGTCTAAGGGATATTGCTATTGCTATCTTCTGCACCGACCAACACACTTGCCCATCCATACCTGCCCAGAATTTCAGGGCAAAGAGAAAAACGAAGTCCTGACTGAGGAAGTTGGAAGCTGCCATGCTGTGACATCCAAATCAAGGCAACCTCTTTTGCAAGCTAGGAGGCCACCCACCAAACAGGCTTGGAAACCCAATCTGTACTGCCTGAGTTGATGAATGGAAGTTTTTTGTCGTTCTTCCTAATGGGAGAGATGAATGGGACCAGAAAAATCAAAGCTGGCAAATGGCTCTGAATCACAGATGGGGATCGGTGGGTGGGTGGGTAGGTGGGACCCTAAGCGAGGAAAACTGTGATTGGCTGCACCTCCCATGTTTCACCCAACCAAACTCTTACCCGTTCCTGTTCAGATCTGGTGCAGTTGTATCTGTGTGCATATAATCTCCTGTTTGTATGCGTCTGTGAATGGTGTGCTTGCTGGCTTGTGTTTTCGTTGAGTGGGTGATTGTGAAAGAACGAAATCTGTGCTTCTCTCTGTGTATGTGTGTCAGTTTATATGACTTGCTGCGTATTTTGGGGTTGGTCCAAGCAGCTTTCCCCAGGTTCTCTGGAAGGTTAGAGTGATACCTGTCAAGCATCTGCATTCGTTGTTTATCTCATAAGTTAAGGTATTGCAGGGGAACATAAAGACAGTTTCTCTCCTGCACTTGCCTCTGTCTTGAAGATACCATACGTCCAGTGGTGGGATTCAGCCAGTTCGCACCCCTTCGGGAGAACCGGTTGTTAACTTTCTGAGCAGTCTGGCAAACTGGTTGTTGGAAGAAATCATCAGGGCAGAGAACCGGTTGTTAAATTACTTGAATCCCACCACTGCATACGTCCCTTGAATGAGTTTCGGTGAGATGGCTGAATACTTGATATCGATGGGAGAAAATTTAATTCTCAGGCCGCCTTTGGTCTGAGATGGAAATATCAGTGATTGCATTCTCACAATAGGCTTGGTAGTACAGGGGTTTAAGGCACCCTGTTATTAAGCTGGTTATTAAGACCAGCTGCCTGCAATTACTGCAGGGTTCGAATCTCGCCAAGGCTCAAGGTTGACTCAGCCTTCCATCCTTTCTAAGGTAGGTGAAATGAGGACCCAGTTTGTGGGGGCAATAAGCTGACTTTGTATAAATATACAAAAGGATGAAGGCTACTGCTTAACGCATTGTAAGCCGCCCTGAGTCTCCGGAGAAGGGCGGCATATAAATCAAAAAAAAAAAAAAAGGCTATCCCAGGGGTCAGCAACCTGCGGCTCCAGAGCCGCATGCGGCTCTTTGGGCCCTCTGCTGTGGCTCCCTGTCAGGTGATCCCACCACTTGCTGGGCCTCCCCTCCCAGTCACTCCTCGCCTGGCCTGAGAAGGTAAGGGCGATGGTGGGGGATAGAGAAGCGGCCAGGGCAAAGACAGAGAGATACAGAGAGAGGGGGAGAGCGAGAGACATAGAGAGATACAGAGAGAGAGAGTGGGAGGGAGGGGAGAGGGAGGGAGGGAGGGGAGAGAGAGATATGTCAAAAGGAATTTGTGGTTTCCCGGTGTTTTTTAACAACTGGTTCTCTGCCGGCTGGGTAGGCGTGGCTAGCGGGTCATGTGACTGGTAGAAGTGAGTGACGTTGAGTTGGCCACGCCCACCCAGGTTTTATGGCTCCCGGTGTTTTCTTTTCTGTGGGAAACGGGTCCAAATGGCTCTTTGGGTTTAGTTTGTACTGCACAAACCGGGACAATGGGCTAATTCAGTAACCAGGGAAATTGTTTTGGGTGAACAGGGTCTATCAGAAGAGTGAATGGGATCATTTTTTGTTCATCCCTGCAATTCATATTTCAGGCATTATCTGTGAGCATAGATGTGCACATTTTTTTCCCAAGTGGTTATGGGGGATATTGGGATTGTGCGAAACTATCCATCCTCACACTCACAAATTCACTAATTACTTGTGGGTGCGGTCACTGAGTTTATCAGTCGTCTAGCAATGGCACTTAGATTTATATACCGCTTTATAATGCTTTACAGCCCTCTCTAAGCAGTTTACAGAGTCAGCATATTCATCATCTTTTAAAGACCCCATAATCCTTTGTGGGGTGGAGTCTGGGCAACTGAATGGAGCTAGCAGAGCATTTAATGGCCGGATGCTCTTCCTGTTGCCAATGCAGAGTTTTGTTCAGCAGATATATTCTCATTGTGCCCAGAGAGAGAAATATCTGCTTCTGCCTAAAATCGAACTCACAGCCTCCTGATTGTGAGGCGAGAGTTCCATCTCTAGACCACCGCACCACTCCATAGAGTCAGCATCTTGCCCCTAACCATCTGGGTCCTCATTTTACTGACCTCGGAAGGATAGAAGGCTGAGTCAACCTTGAGCAGGTCAGGATCGAACTCCTGGCAGTGAGCAGTGAGTTAGCCTGCAATACTGCATTCTAACCACTGCGCCACCACAGCTCTCTATGAAGGGTCTACTGTCTTTGGCCTGTGTGATTCACACTGGAAGGACTTTGGAGCCCATCTCCTCTGCTATAGAAGCCAACTGGCATGGCCCCAGTTTACTACCAGTTCTATAGAACCGGTAGTAAAACTGGCGGCAGGCTCCGCCCACTGACCTGGACGTCATCATAAGTGATCTGCGCAGGCGCAGAAGAGTGCGCACAAGCGAAGCGCGCAGGTGCACAGGCGCAATGTGAACTGGTAGTAAAGGTAAGTAGAACCCACCCCTCGGACATACCTATTCATGACAGAAGTGTGGCTACATTCGCATGTCACTCATAACCTGTTAACCTGCTTGCTGGATTATACCCGGGTACCTTCGAGACTGACTTCTGCCACAAACAGCCTCCCACCGGCCAGTCCGCTCCCACAGAGAGGGTCTCCTCAGGGTGCCATCTGCCAAGTTATGTCGGCTGGCGACATCCAGGGGGAGGGCCTTCTCTGTGGGAGCCCCTCCCCTGTGGAATGAACTGCCCCCGGAAATGCGCAAGATCTCTGACCTCCGTGTATTTCGCTGTGCCCTCAAGACCCTGCTGTTCCGCCAAGCCGGGCTATCAATGTAATGATTTGTAAATTGGGTTTTAAATTTTTGGGGTTTTAAATCTCAGCCGAATTATGTAATAATTTTAATTATTTTTAACTTACGTTTGTCTTTGTGTTTTTAATAGGCTGTACACCTATTGCCCTGAGTCCTTCAGGAGAAGGGCGGTATAGAAATTTATTTATTTATTTATTTATTTATTTATTTATTTATTTATTTATTTATTTATTTATTTAGTTAGTTAGTTAGTTAGTTAGTTAGTTAGTTAGTTAGTTAGTTAGTTAGTACAATCCATCCATCCATAAATTAGCCAAGTTGATTGGTGTCATATGGCAAGCCCAGCCATAGAAATGTCTTCCTAGGATAAAGTAACCAAACTTGCTATGTTATAGGATGGTATCCACTAGTTTTTAACTAACTTGGCTAAGCACACCACCAGTTTTTTTTTTTTTTTAAATTTGATTTATATGCCGCCCTTCTCCGAAGACTCAGGGCGGCTTACAATGTGCTCAGCAATAGTTTATAACAGTTTATATGTCCATGACATGTAATCCTTTTTTTATTCTTGGCTAAAATGAAAAGGCAACTAGTGCTGTTGTGAACTACTGCTTGATCAGCCAGTAAGGCAGTGTTCCTCAACCTTGGTATCTTGAAGATGAATGAACTTCAATTCCCAGAATTCTGGGAAGCAACAGTCATGTACAAACAGGATGTATGAACTAATATAGGATGTCAAGCCACGTACTCTAATCCTCTACGTCAGGGGTGTTAAACTGCCTGGATCTGGCCCATGGGGTACTTAGATTTGGCCCACAGGGGCGCCCTGGAAACAGTGAAGGACCGGCCCGCAATGCTTCTGCCAGCGAAAATGGGCTCTTGAGCTCCGTTTTCGGCTACTAGGGACTCCTGCAACCCTCTGCCAGTGAAAACGGAGCTCGGGAGACTGTTTTCGCTGGCAGAGGCGCCCCCGACAGGAGTGACGTTGAGCTGGCCATGCCCCCCTGGCCATGCCCACCCCCCCCGAGGTCAAACACAATCGAGTTTGACACCCCTGCTCTACGTTGATTTCAGCCATAGAGAAACTGCTTCTTTCTGGCCTCATGGCCGTTTCATGCATTATGTAGAGAGGGAAACCTGGCTTGGAATCAAACTGCAGGATTGCAGAACCTGGTTTCTGAAGTCACCCATTTTCGAGGCAGGAATGTTCACTAAATCATCACCTAAGCAAAAGCTGAGACTTGAAGTAGCCTAACCAAGATCAGCGCTAACCAAACTTCATATGTTGTGTGAACGCATTGGCAGTCCAGTAACAGTTGTACTCTTTTGTGCATCACGTCAAATAGTTTGACTCTTTTACCAAGACTGATAAATAACATATTTTAGATTTTTTTTTTTCCATTTTACCAGACTGGTTACTTGATCAACTCAAAAAAATTCTACCTACAATTATAAACACTACGGTAAAATACCTCAAAATTATAAAAAAGAATAGTTAAAGTAAACCACACTTATCAATCAAACCTCCTTGAAGATAGATGTCAGTAAAATTTGATTAGAGTTTTACTAACAAAACAGCCAGCCAAGTTAATTCGGAGCAGCATGTTTCCCAGGGCTATAATCAAATTAACACAAACGTATAAAAATAAATGATCTAAAATGCAGTCAATGAGTCCGATTCTCTCTGCTTTGGCCCCCTTTGTATAATAGATGGGATTCCCCATTTATTAAGAAAGTTTAAACCGCTTAATTTTTAGAATTTGCTATCCGGTGCATGGTTTTAAAGGTGAACAGGAGTAGAGTAGGAGCTCCATTGGTATCCCCAGAATTATCTCTTTATCTTGCATCGCAAATGATGAGCCCTATTTCAGAAAACAACAAGAGCCTTGGTAACACAGTGGACTAAAGCACTGTTATTAACATCTGCTGCTTGCAATTACTGCAAGTTCAAATCTCACCAGGCTCAAGGTTGACTCAGCCTTCCATCCTTTCAAAGGTAGGTAAAATGAGGACCCAGATTGTGGAGGCAATAAGCTGACTTTGTATAAATATACAAAAGTATGAAGGGTATTGCTTAACGCATTGTAAGCCGCCCTGAGTCTCCGGAGAAGGGTGGCATATAAATTAAAGCCAAAAAACAAACAAACAAAAAAACAAGGAATATTCAGTCCCTGTCTCTCTCCTTCAAGTGGTGGTTAAATTGAAATGCCAAATGCTTCTTTTAAAACAAAAATAAATCAGGAAAAAAGGTTAAGCTGTTTTCTTCGAACCTTACAGTACAGCAAATGGGAGGAAGAAGCTAATTTTCCGCTTCTTGATTGACAGGTTCTCCAAAGTTTCAGACAAGCCATTCCTTCTAGCGACCAATCTTGTGATGTTCATTCTGCAGTTGTTCTAGGCGTGGTGGCCCTCAGACAGTTTGAGACGCATATGTCCATGCTGTGCGGGTCTGATGTGATATGAGCAGGGGGTCTGGAGGGTACAGTCAAAAACGTCAAAGTGGCAACCGCAGTGATGTGATCAAAACCCTTGCCTGCTTTTTTTTGAGATGCACATAAAAAAAAAGAGAGTGTTTTGGTTGCACCATCAATTGACACTTTTTTATTGTATTCTGTGAACAGCCCTCGATGTGAGAATTGGTGGTCCCCACCATACCCTTTCCACACGTCCATGGAACACAGTTTCTTGTGGTATACGATGCTTGGCTTTTGTGATTAGGGAGTTACCTTTTCTTTATTCCTTTTATGAGCTGCGGTGGTGCAGTGGTTAGAATGCAGTACTGCAGGCTACTTCTGCTGCCTGTCGCCTGCCAGCAGTTCAGCAGTTCGATTCTGACCGGCTCAAGGTTGACTCAGTCTTCCATCCTTCCGAGATCAGTAAAATGAGGACCCAGATTGTTAGGGGCAAGATGCTGACTCTGTAAACTGCCTTCTCCATGCAGAATGCTTTCCTCTCCAGCTGTTCCAGAGGCCCCACCTTCTGCCCTATCTTGTCCACCTCTTCTTCAAAAATACATTGTGATTGGGTAGATATGCCGTTATAGCAATAGCAATAGCACTTAATCTTATATACCGCTTTACAGTGCTTTACATCCCTCTCTAAACAGTTTACAGAGTCAGCATATTGCCCCCAACGATTTTAGGTCCTTGTTTTACCCACCTTGGAAGGATGGAAGGCTGAGTCAACCTTGAGCCTGGCGAGATTTGAACTGTCAAATTGCAGGCAGCCAGTAGGCAGCAGAAGTAGGCTGCAGTACTGCACTCTAACCACTGTGCCAACGTGGCTCATGTACGCACATTGCCAGGGATGCCCTCGGGTCACAGAAATTAAGATGATAGATGTTATGTCCAGATACCCTTACATATTACCTTTCTCAAACAGATTCCTGTAGACACCAATGGACCAATTTCTGTAATTCCTTATTAGCTAAAATAAACCCTAAATACAGGTAGTCCTTGACTTACAACATCTCATTGTTCAAAGTTACAACGGCACTGAAAAGAAGACCGTTTTTCACACTTGGGGCCACTGCAGCCTCCCCACAGTCACAAGATCAACATTCGGATGCTTAGCATCTGGTTCATATTTATGACCGTTGCAGTGTCTTGGGGTCATGCGATCATCTTTTGCGACTGTCTGACAAGCACAGTTAATTGGGAAGCCAGGTTCTTGCTACTGTGTGGTCTTCCAAGCTTTCACATTCATGAGCACGTCCTGTGGTTTGTGTAACTGAGAAACAATTTATGGTGAATCTCGGGCAGTTGCTGAAACTACGTGCTCCTCGACCTCTGACCACAATTGGGGCCAGAATGCCTGTTGCTAAGCAAGGTGGTTTATTAAGTGAGTCACACCTGATTTTATGCCAGGGTTGGTAAGGGAGTCACTCGGGTGGGTTCTAAATCTTTACTACCGGTTCTGTGGGTGTGGCTTATTTTGTGGGCGTGGCTTGATGGTCATGTGACAATTATTTAGGATTTAGCAGAGGTACTGGTCTACCAGGCTTTTAACTGCTTGCAGAGCTGTACCGATCTACCCATTTATTTTTGCAGGCACTGATCTACTCATGTATTTTTGCAGGCACTGATCTACTCATGTATTTTTGCAGGCACTGGTCTACTCATTTGTTTTCTTTTAACACTGATCAGCTGTAGGATGGCCCTTTGAAGCCCCGTGGCAAGAGTTTAAACAGTTTTTTTCCCTCTAGCCATCAGCTGGACTCAGGAGGCAGCAATAGATTGGGGGTGGGGCCAAATAAAAGGTAAGAATAACGCAGAACCAGTTTGGTGACGTCATATCGTCACCGCTACCGGCTCGGGAGAACCGGGCCGAACCTGGAGGAACCCATCACTGGAGTCACTGCAGTTTTTAAGTGAATCATGTTGTTAAGCAAGTCCAGCTTCCCCCATCGATTTTGCTTGTTGGAAGGCAGCTGGGAAGGTTGCAAATAGTGATCACATGACCCCGGGACAGTGCAACCATCATAAGTACATGCCAGTTGCCAAGTGCCTGAATTTTGATCACATGACTGTGAGGACAATGCGACAATAGTTAAGTGTGAGGATTGATCATAAGTCACTATTTTTCACTTCTGGTTTTTTTTCCCTGCCAAAATAATTTTTAAAATCACGGACCAGTCACATTACTAATAATTTTCCAGCCTGCTCAAATGTTTCAGGTAATGCTGTTGTAATAAGGAATAATATTAGTTGCTTACGACATCTGTCTTTAATGTCATTGATCATCTTCGTGTTATTTCTGAAATTGTTTCAGAAGCCTAAATATTGCCAGAACTATGGGTGAAATGAAATTTCACTTATGTATGACAGTCAGGGATTCAAATATGTTTGTTATGAAGTTCAACTGATCCGTTCTTTTGCTTCTGATGTGGACATGGCAGGACGACTCTTATTTGCCAGAGTGTTGTGGCCCGCCAGTGGCCTGCGCGGATCGTGGCTGATCCCGATGACGAGGAGGTTGGTGTGGGGTCACGCCAGCAGCCTGCGCAGCCGGCGTTCGCGTCGGACAGCGAGGAGGCTGAAGAGGATGTGGTGCCAGAGGCAGAGACTCAGCCTGGGCCTTCAGAACCTCCAGAGGCTCCTTCAAGTGGAGAGAGCGAAGTGGAGGAGCCTCTCCTCAATGCTCGAGCACGCAGGGCTGCCAAAAGGCAGGAGTGGTTCCTCAGGAGGAGGAGGTCTCCTCGAGAGTAAGGTTTGAGGATAATTGGCCATTCCCTTAGCCTATTTAAGTCACATGCAGTTAGTAATTTCTTGCTGGAAACAACGTGTAATTATTACAGAGCATTTGGGAGAGTGAGTGTCTTATTGTATCTTGTTTTCTGAACTGGTTGCCAACCTTTGCCAGACTTTGTTTATTCTTGGTACGTTATAACTTTGATAAGGACCAATTCGCCCGAACTGGTACAAACCGGCTGAATACCACCTCTGTTGTAACCATTCATTTAGTGATTGCTTGAAGTTCCAACAGCACCAAAGAAAGTGATTTATGGCTGTTTTTCCACACTTATGACAGCTGCATGGTCACATGATCAGAATTCAGCTGCTTGGCAACTAATTCATACTTATGACAATTGTAGTGATTCAGGGTTTATGTGATCACCTTTTGGGACTTTCCCACAAGCAAAGTCAATGGGAAAGCCAGATTCCCTTAACGACCGTGTTACGAACTTCACAACTTCAGGGTTTCATTTAATCGCCGTGGCAAGGAAGGTTCGTAAAATGGAGCGAAACTCACTTAACAACTGTCTTGCTCAGCAACGGAACTTTGGGACTCAATAGTGGCCATCAGTCAAGGACGACCTGTATCTTTATAAGCAGTGGTGGGATTCAAGTAATTTAACAACCGGTTCTCTGCCCTAATGATTTCTTCCAACAACCAGTTCGCCAAACTGCTCAGAAAGTTAACAACCGGTTCTCCTGCAGTGGTGCGAACCGGCTGAATCCCGCCACTGTTTATAAGCATAAGTGACAGCCACAATTCTCTTGGTACCTATAAGCAGGTGTTACCCCCTGAGAGTTGCTTTACTCCCCAAGAGAAACTGTCTTTTAAGTTGTTGTCAGATTCAAGACGCTCATTTTCTGCTTACAAAAATCCCTTGCGATGCCTTGTGTTCGACCAGCCGGCGTGCCAACCGCAAAAAAACAACAAAACCAAACCCATCAACCACTTTTCGTTTTAATTTCAAGGTCTTTGGAAGGGCTGGCCTGGAGCCACACCTCTCCCACATCCAGACTTAGAGCCCATCTTCTGAACCTGGTCCACACCTAGCAAAAGTGTGAAGTGTGGTTGCAGCATTGCAGAGCACCCGTGGTTTTTTTTGTTTTTTTTTCACTTGAGAGGCAGAGCCGATCGAACGGTGGTGACACGACATGGCATCACGGAGAGCCTGAGTGGCGTAGGAGGCTAATGCCTCCTACTAAGGCAGCGTTTAACATCCAGCTGCCTGCAATTACTGCGAGTTCAATTCTCCCCAGGCTCAAGGTCGACTCAGCCTTCCATCCTTTCTAAGGTGGGTAAAATGAGGACCCAGTTTGTGGGGGCAATAAGCTGACTTTGTATAAAAATATACAAAAGTATGAAGGCTATTGCTTGATGCATTGTAAGCCGCCCTGAGTCTCCGGAGAAGGGCGGCATATAAAAATAAATAAATAAATAAATTAAAATAAAATAAATAAATGAAATTCAGGATGCAGATCAAGCCACTGGGCTTCCCTGGCCAGGCTTTGAACAGCAAAATAAATAAATAAATAAATTGAATGCTCTGGGAAATGCCACTCCCTTTCCCTCTTCTCTCTCTCTCTCTCTCTCTCTCTCTCTCTCTCTCCCTCCCTCCCTCCCTCCCTCCCTCCCTCCCTCTCTCTCTCTCTCTTTCTCTCTCTCTCTCTCTCTGCATCAGTCTGTCTGCAGAGTATTTCTCTGGCCAGCTTCCAGATCCTTTTTGTTTGGAAAGCTTGGCTGCTGAGTCTATTAGGGAGAACTCGTCCCGCCGCACCAAAGTCCCAGCTGACTCCTGGATTTCCTGGAGAAGACAGACTGCAGATGACAGGAAGGAAAAAAAAACAAACCCAGAAGGGTCTCTAGATGTTCCAGAGCACATCTCAAGACAACAGTGGGAGATTTGGGAGGGGTGGAAGGGAGGAGGCTGACCAAGGACCAAGGTGGGATAAAACTGAGAGGGAATTGATGTATGGTGGTTAGAAGGAGTAAGACAGACCCTAAGTTGGGGTGAAGTTTCCTGTAAAACAGTTCCTCTTGGAGCCAGCTCTGGGAAGAACTTGAGCATCTTAATTTCTCCTGACCTGCCTATTTCCTAACTCTGGCAGCGGATTTAAGACGCTGCGCCTGCTTATGCAGTATCCCGTCTCCATGGCAACTCTCCCCCCTCCATCCTCTGCATTGGAGTTTGCATTATTCAACCGCAGTCCCAAGCAGCTGCAGCTTGCCCTCAATCTTATCTTTTAGCACTTGGAGGTTTCTCCCGGCTTCTTATTTATTAATTATACATTAAATCAAATTCATAGAGCCGGCCCTGTCACAAAAAGTGGGTGCCATGCAATAATGATCTAGGGCTGCAGTTAGGTCTGGAGATGGGGCGGTGTCTCATATTTTTTTTTGAATGAAGCCAAGGCAGCAAGACTTGGGTGGGGTTGAAATGAGAGGTTCTGGAAGTGACTCTTCAAAGTTACAGCAATGAAAAAAGTGACTTACGACCGTTTTTTTTACACTTTACGACCGTTGCCGGTATCCCCGGGGTCACGTGATTAAAAAAATCGGACACCAAATTGTTGTACTTCGTCTCTATACCGAATTGATCCCTATCTTTTTGATATCTAGAGCTTATCTGTAGGTAGCTCCACCAATCTAAATTGAAACCTTGATTACTTAATATTTCTCGTGATTTAAGAATACCATTATCATCTAATATATCTTTGTACGTGCCGAATTTCAAGATATCCCTTTTATTAGAGGCAGTCAGAGCCTCCATAATTGAGAGCCAGATCGGTACTTTCGTGTAAAATCTTTGTCTAATTTCTTCCCATGTTTGAATCAGGGTCTCCCTTAATTTGTGTTTGTGGAAATATGAGTTCTTTTTATTCTTTAGGCCCCATAAATAAACGTGCCAGCCTGCCTGTAGATCGTGGCCTTCTAACGTCAGAATTCTCTTGTTTTGTAATGTAACCCATTCTTTGATCCATACTAATTTGGCCGCCTTCTGATATGCATTTGACAAGCAAAGTCAATGTTACAAAAGTTATAAGAGCCTTGGTGGCGCAGCAGACTAAAGTGCTGTTAACTAGCACCAGCTGCCTGCAATTACTGCAAGTTCGAATCTCACCAGGCTCAAGGTTGACTCAGCCTTCCATCCTTTCGAGGTAGGTAAAATGAGGACCCGGATTATGGGGGCAATAAGTTGACTTTGTATAAAAAAAGAACACCATTTGGGGGGGGGGGCGAAAGCCCTATTAAGCAGGTATATACAAGAAGTATGAAGGCTATTGCTTAACGCATTGTAAGCCGCCCTGAGTCTCCGGAGAAGGGCGGCATATAAATTGAACTAATAATAATAATAATAATAATAATAATAATAATAATAATAATAATAATAATAATAAAAATCGTGTGTTGTCCCGATTGTAATTGGAGCCCTCGGAGCAATACCCAAAGGGCTACCCCGCTATTTAGAAATTCTAAATTTGCCGGACTTGAACATTTTGACTCTACAAAAAACCACCTTACTCGGAACAGCTTACATCCTCCGAGGATACCTTAACAGTTCCTAGGTCCTTGGTTAGGACTCGAGCTGCTGAGCTATTAACCAGCCTCAAAGGCTGTGAATCTCACTAAAGATTAACCAATGAATAATAATAATAATACTAATAATAATAATAATAATAATAATAATAATAATAATAATGAAGCCAAATTCACTTAATAACCATATTACTGACTTAAACAACCTGCAGTGATTCACTTAACAACTTCGGCAAGAAAAGAGGTTAAAATGGGGCGACATTCATCTAACCAATGTTTTACTTAGCAACAGAAATTTTTGGTCGTAAGTTAAGGACTACCTGTATTTATTTCTTAAATTGCTATGCTGCCCATCTCCCTTATAAGATGGCTCCGGGCAGCTTAATGAAGTCTTGGGTATAGTATAGATACAATTCCTGCCCTGGGCAAAGGGGTTGGACTAGATGATCTCTGAGATCCCTTCCAACCTTGACATTCCTGGGTTGTCTGAGTCTGTGAAAGGAGTCTGAAGCGGTTTGTAAGGTTCCCAGATCAATCCGATCCAAAGAAAGGATGCTGTGTAGCCAAATTGTTGCTTATAATCGTGGCTAAGGTGATGATTTCTCCTAATTTGAGCGAAAGTGGGGGTGGGAAAAAGCTGCCTGCGCTCTTAAATACAAGAATTCCAAGAAGGAGAAGAATTTTAGTGGCTTAGCCTGAAATTAGGATTATGTCTGAAATGTTATGAATGGGGCAAGCAAGAATAATCCTGGTGGTGAGAAGATAGATGGAAAGCCCTTGGACGCAAGGCTGGATGTCTGGAGGGTGTTTTGGCCAAGAAGCCTTTGATTAAATGTCAAGAATGTTCTTTTCTATGACCTTATATAGGGATGGAAGAAAAATGTTGGCAAAATAAGTCAAAAAAAATATAGGAGTTCAGAGGAAAGGAGTGGTCGATGAGGCTCCTTTGCCCAGGAAAAAAAAATGGTTGCAAGAAATAGAATGGAATTGGAGAACAGGAATAGAACGGAATAGAATAACAGAGTTGGAAGGGACCTTGGAGGTCTTCTAGTCTAACCCCCTGCTTAGGCAGGAAACCCTACACCACTTCAGACAAATGGTTACCCAACATCTTCTTAAAAACTTCCAGTGTTGGAGCATTCACAACTTCTGGAGGCAAATTGTTCCACGGATTAATTGTTCTCACTGTCAGGAAATTTCTCCTTAGTTCTAGGTTGCTTCTCTCCTTGATTAGTTTCCACCCATTGCTTCTTGTTCTACCCTCAGGTGCTTTGGAGAAGAGCTTGACTCCCTCTTCTTTGTGGCAGCCCCTGAGATATTGGAACACTGCTATCAGGTCTCCCCTAGTCCTTCTTTTCATCAAACCAGACATACCCAGTTCCTCCAACCGTTCTTCATATGTTTTAGCCTCCAGTTCCCCTAATCATCTTGGTTGCTCTTCTCTGCACTCTTTCTAGAGTCTCAACATCTTTTTTACATTGTGGCGACCAGAACTGAATGCAATATTCCATGTGTAGTCTTACCAAGGCATCATAAAGTGGTATTAACACTTCACAGGGTTGGGGGAAGGGAGCTAACATAGGATTCACTTTATGATGTAACCTCAGAAAACAAGTTAATTCAAAAATAGGTTAATTGCATGGTGAGGGTGCAAGTCACCAAGTTATATCCCCCAACGGATACAGATGTCAGAAGATGACTTTTAGATTAGAAATATTTATAGAAACCTCTGGCTTCCTTTCCTCAGCTTGGTTGCTTTGAAGTGCATTACATAAAGATTGTGGGAGGCTGATTTGGGTGAAAAGGGCACCAAAAGGAGATTTTTGTATTTTGAGATACAGCAATGGCTCAAATGAGGAAAATTGGCAGGTGTGAGATAGATAGATAGATAGATAGATAGATAGATAGATAGATAGATAGATAGATAGACAGACAGACAGACAGACAGACAGACAGACAGACAGACAGATAGATAGATAGATAGATAGATGATAGGTAGATAGATAGATGGATAGAATATATAGGATTGCTATGAGGATTAAATTAGGAGAGATTCCCCATGCATAAATTTTCATAATAAATAAAAAATAAATGTACTTTATTTGGTTCATATTTATATAGTTTATTATAAACTGCCCCTCCCAGAGTCCCCACACGGCCCATTTTGGATGCAGGTTGACTAGGCCACACCCACCATGGCCACGCCCACGCCCACCCAGCAACTGGGCACAGAAACCCTTGCTAAAATTTTTGAAGCCCACCCCTGGTGCCAACCTAATTTTATTTTGACCTTGGGAGGTATATTTATTCAGGATTTGGTTCTCAGTAGCAATAGCTGAAGCTTGGATATTTCACTCAACCAACGGTTTTAAATCCAGGACTGTCTGTACTGCTTCTATCAAAGCTCACAGACCTTCCAATTTAATCCCCTTCCTGTTTTAAGTTCAGTTCCATGATGTCCTAATTGGGTTTTCCGATGCCAGTGCTTCGGAGCCAGGCTGGCAGCGTTCATGCAAAGACGGCCATCTTGGGAGAACCCTAAGCAGGGGGATTTCTATGTAAATGCTGCCCCTTCCCCCCCACCCCATTGCTCACCACCAGCAATTCAAAAAGAAGATTTTGTTCTTTGATTGCATAGCACAAATAGGGTTAAAACTGCAGGAAATCTCGAGTGTAAAGAGGACTGAAGTGGAATGCCTAGAGTGAAGCAGAAATATTCTGCACTGCAACATTTTCTCAAAAGTCCCATTTCTGTCGGATGTTGGCCAACTGTTTCTAACTTCATTGCAGATTTCCAAAAGAGGATTTTATTGGCTGGCCTCATCCAGTTAGTCACTTGCAAATGACTTTTTAAGACCACACTAAGGGGCAAAAAAAAAAAAACCAACCTCCAATGAATGGAAACTATCTAGGCTTACCAACAGCCACTATATTTTTAACTGACTTAAATAGTAATAGCACGTAGGTTTATATGGCACACTCCATTGTGCTTTACAGCACTCTCTAAGCGGTTTACAGAGTCAGCCTACTGCCCCCAACAATCTGGGTCCTCGTTTTACTGAGCTCGGAAGGACGGAAGGCTGAGTCAACTTTGAGTGAACTGGTCAGGATCAAACTCCAGGCCTTGGGCAGAGTTAGCCGGCGATACCGCATTCTAACCACTGTGCCACCACGGATCTTTTAAAATCTATTGTGAGCCAGTTTGATGTTAATGGTTAAGGCATCAAACTAGAAACTAGGAAACTGTGAATTCTAGTCCTGCGTTAAGCATGAAGCTAGCTGGGTAATCTTGGGCCAGTTAGTCTCTCTTAGCCCTAGGAAGGAGGCAATGGCAGACCACTTTTGAAATTTTATCAAGAAAACTGGTGGGATTTGTCTGGGCAATCATCAGGAATCAAGACTGATTGGCAGACACACACACAAGTTAAATCTATTAGGCAAATGAAGCCATTGTATTTCAGTAGCTGTTGTTACATCCAGGCAAGAAAACATTGCCAATATCAAGCCAAAAGTAGAGTAGAGAGCTACCAGCACCTTTAGATCTTTTAAAGATAGTCATGTATCTTTTGACTGGAGTGGCGCCGTGGCCTAGAGGTGGAGCTCTCGCCACACAATAAGGAGGCCGTGAGTTCGATCCTAGGTAGAGGCAGATATTTCTCTGAGCACACTGAGAATATATCTGCTGAACAAAACTCCGCATTGGCAACAGGAAAGGCATCTGGGCATTAAAACACAGCTAGCTCCATTCAGTTGCCCAGACTTGTGGGGTCATTTAAAGAAGATGATGATGTATCTTTTGACTAGATATTGACTGGATCCTTGTATGGATGCAACAACAGCTATTAAAACAGAATAGCAATACTGTGTTTTCCTAATGTAAGCTTGGAGTTTAAAGCAATATTTCTCAACCTTGGCTACTTGAAGATATGTGGACTTCAGCTCCTTGAATTCCCCAGCCAGTTTAAAATATTGTGTGAATCTACCCTGCTGAAATTAAAGAACTTAATTTTTAAACATTGTACAGTAGTTCATATTTGGATGGATAACCAACATACCTGGGCTTCAACAGGTCGGTTGAAAACCTAGGATTGATTTGCACGGCTTGCAAATCTTGATGAATTTGAACCTTGGGAAGATTTTACAGTACTAGCCCAGTGTTCTGAATTAGTTTCTAATTCAATGATCAGCATGAACCTAGCAGAGGGGCCAATTCAGTAAATTAGTCAAAATCGTTATATGAACTTGTTCATTGAATGGGCTTAATATTCTGGGAGGAATGGAGAACTGCAGCAAGCAACCCTGCCTTTTATTTATTAATTAAATGAATTTATATTAACTGCCCGACTCAGACACAGTGACACACACATCTCAAACACACATGAGGTTAAACCTATTTTAGGACTTACAGTTATGTTCCCACTTTGTTGTATGGTGAGAAAACGGCTGTTGGTTTTTGACAATCACAGTCAGAAATTTAGCCCGTGAGCTTCCTAAACTCAACAATACTGAGAGGCTCAGAGGCTCCACTGTGAAATCTTGTTTAGCTCCTTTGATCAAATGGAAGTAATTTAAGGTGCATGGCAGAAGTGTTAAAAGAATTTGTTGCATTATTTTATGTATTGTTTTTAGAAATGTATTTATTTATTTATCAAATGACCGTCCATCTTATAAGAATATCTAAGACTAAAAGGTAAAGGTAAAGGTTTCCCTCGCACATATGTGCTAGTTGTTCCCGACTCTAGGGGGCGGTGCTCATCTCTGTTTCAAAGCCGAAGAGCCAGCGCTGTCCGAAGACGTCTCCGTGGTCATGTGGCCGGCATGACTCAATGCCAAAGGCGCACGGAACACTGTTACCTTCCCACCAAAGGTGGTCCCTGTTTTTTTACTTGCATTTTTTATGTGCTTTCGAACTGCTAGGTTGGCAGAAGCTGGGACAAGTCACGGGAGCTCACCCCATTATGCGGCACTAGGGATTCGAACCGCTGAACTGCCGACCTTTCGATCCGCAAGCTCAGCCTCTTAGCCACTGAGCCACCACGTCCCTACTATCTAACACTACTGAATATCTAATGTTGATTTCCCCACTAGTTTTGGGGAATTGGCTGCTTTTGGCACGTCATATTGTGTTTGCTCATTCTTTTTTGTGTAGAGATTGGCCAGAGTCTCGTCGAGAGAGTAATGGAGCATTGCTGATAGATGAATGGATTGAATGATGAATGAGATTAAATATTGCAATAGTGTTGCCCTAAGGGCAGAGCTGCGATTTGGATCTGTGGACAGGTAGATTATGTGCTTTGTTTATGTGCTTGATTCTGGGGAATCAAGAAAATTGAAGAGATTTAAGAAACTAATGAATCCAACCAGATATGATTAACTCCAGTGCCACCTAGCTACTAACCGATGGTATGGCACTATCCATGCAAAGCAGATGAATGAACCCAGAAGAATGGTGTTTAAGCCAAAGTTTGTAGCAAAGTATAAGGAATGACTTCACCCAATCAATACTCAACCAAAACAAAGTTATTGAAATAAAATATTCAGCGGCTTTGCCTGGTCACTGTATTTTGACTCTCTGCTCTCTTTACTCCTCAGAGACCAGCCAGCCCGTCGATCCCTTCACTTATGGTGAGTGGTGTTAATGGAAAAGTTGCAGACAATGGTCCATATGGATGGAAGGAGGTTTGGAGTTTCTTTCTTCATGAAATGGGGAAAAAATGTGGTATGGCTTGAGGCGATGGATGGGCAATCTAGGGTGTTCCTGGATTGGAATATGCTGGAATGGTCACGAACATCTGACTTAAAAAAAAAGTTTGATTGATTTTCTATTGTTTACATTTTGTTATGCTTAATAAACACCATGTTGTCTGGGTTATTTTATTCGCTTAGCAGTACAGATTACATTCTTATTCCCTACCCCTTTTTTCCAACCACTGGTAGAAAAAGTTCCACTTATTCTACCAATGGTTGGATAATATTCTGTAATATTCTGTAATCAGAATATTGATAATATTGAGTATCGTCTTTCTGTTCAATCTTCAATGTGAGTCTGTCCTTTTCTGCACAATCCAGTATCTTCCTAATTATCTCTTTGCCTCGTGGTATTTTTTTTCTTTTTGATTTGATTTATATGCCGCCCTTCTCCGGAGACTTAGGGCGGCTTACAATGCATTAAGCAATAGCCTTCATACTTTTGTATATTTTTTATACAAAGTCAGCTTATTGCCCCCACAATCTGGGTCCTCATTTTACTTACCTTAGAAAGGATGGAAGGTTGAGTCAACCTTGAGCCTGGTGAGATTTGAACTTTGCAGTAATTGCAGGCAGCTGATGTTAATAACAGTGCTTTAGTCTGCTGTGCTACCAGGGCTCTACCATTGTACCATTTCTTCATGTTTCCAATATTGTGCAAATATAAACCTCACTGCCATTAATACATGTAATATTAAATATATATATTTTGTTTATCAAGTTTTTCTGGCGTTATACCAGAGGTGGGTTTCAGCAGGTTCTGACCAGTTCTGGAGAACCGGTAGTGGAAATTTTGAGTAGTTTGGAGAACCGGTAGTAAAACCTCTGACTGGCCCCGCCCCCATCTATTCTCTTCCTCCCAAGTCCCAGCTGATTGGGAGGAAATGGGGATTTTGCAGTATCCTTCCCCTGCCACGCCAACCAAGCCATGCCACACCCACCAAGCTACACCCACAGAACTGGTAGTAAAATTTTTTGAAACCCACCACTGCGTTATACCTAATAGAAAAAAGTTCAGGTTTAAAATCGACATGTTCTCCTATCATCTTTTCACAAACACCTGACTTTTGAATCTCCCTGTTTCCCCTTACAGACTATGAAACGTTGCGCTGGGTGGGGATGATCCTGGCCTCCATCATGTTTGTGCTGGGAATCTTGATAGCACTGAGTGAGTCACTTTCTTTTTGATGCCTGCATCTTTTATGCATGCTTGGATCTGACTTTGATTGGCTCCTAGAAATCCCATCCTTTCTTCTTCTCTCTTTCCTAACTCCTGGATTCCTTGGAAAAAGATCCTACTTTGTATATGTACATACAGGCAGGGGTGGGGCTGCTGGGGGTTCGCAGGGGTTCGAGAGAACCTCTAGCTAAGATTCTGTGCAGTTTGGAGAACCCCCAAATCCCACTCCTGGCTGGCCCCGCCCCACCCCGCCCACCCCGCCCCTCCCAGGAGTCCCCACACGGCCCATTTTAGATGCAGGTAAGTGTAGGGCGCGTGCGGAGGCTTGGGGAGGGTGAAAAACGGGCCTACCGGAAGTTCAGGAAAGCTGGAAATGGGCCCGTTTCTGGCCTCCAGAGGGCCTCTGGAGCCTGGGGACACCATTTTTGCCCTTCCGGTGGCTCAAGGAAAGCCTCCGGAGCCCGGGGAGGGCAACCCCCCCCCACCATGGTGCAGGAGGCTGACTAGGCCACGCCTACCATGATCACGCCCACCCAGCAACCAGGCAGAAATCCCTTGCTAAAATTTTTGAAGCCCACCCCTGCATATGGGTGTGTTCATGAGTACCACTTGCAGACTTATTACTGAAATACAAAAACATTGCCCGATGCAGCGTAGAGTCCATTTCTTTTGTGTTTCTTATTAAAATAGTGCAAATGGAAAAACAAATCTTTTTCATACAATTTTTTTTTTTTTTGGCATTCTAAGTCTTCTGGTGCCCGTCTCTTCCTCCCTGAATATTCTGAAGATATGAATGTACATGCCCATGTTTATATTCCCCATCCTGGATCTCCTGATTGCATTACCTGAGCCTTGTTTTTTCCTGTCTCACTTTACCCCTTTTCTCTTTTACAGGTAAAAAACTCAGATGCAAAAAATCAGATCCTGGGTAGGTACTTTCTCCTTCCTTCCTTCCTTCCTTCCTTCCTTCCTTCCTTCCTTCCTTCCTTCCATCCATCCATCCATCCATCCATCCATCCATCCATCCTTCCTCAACCAAGTTCTGTTACCCCCAAAATCAGGGGTGAAATTCAGAGGTTCTGATAGATTCTGAAGAACCGGTAGCGGAAATTTTGAGTAGTTCAGAGAACCGGCAAATACCACCTCTGGCTGGCCCCAGAGTAGGGTGATAATGGAGATCTTGCAATATCCTTCCCCCAGGAGTGGGGAGGGAATGGGGATTTTGCAATATCCTTTCCCTGCCACGCCCACCAAGCCACGCCCACAGAACCAGTAGTAAAAAAAATTGAATTCCACCACTGCCCTGAAATATTCTTCCCTTCTTGCCTATCTTCACTGATTTCTTTTGTGTTTCTTCTCTTCTGCAGAATGTCAGATCCCAGGGCGACAGGGAAAAGCCCCAGTAAGTGTTGCAACGTTGTGGGGAGAGGAAGGCTCACCGGCCTGCTTGTATAACTCTGCATAATTTTACCTGAGGTTGTGTTAATATTGTATGTTTAGCCTGCATCTTGACTCAGTGCAGAACTAACCACAGGGGAAGCATTCATACAGCATGCCAGTTTAGCATCATATAGAAATGGTAAAGCTGTTCACCTAATTAAATATGTTGAGTGGACATCGTTCGTTCGTTCGTTCGTTCGTTCGTTCGTTCGTTTTTAAATTTATATACCGCCCTACTCACGAAGGACTCAGGGCGGTGAACAGGCACAGAATAAAATACATAAATACAAAAGTTAGAAACAATTTAAAACCAAATTAAATAATTTAGCCCAAGACAATTAAAAAACCCCATATTTTAAAACAAATTAAAATTTCAGTTTAAAAAATTAAAAAAAGGGGACATACATTAGTAAGTAAGAACATGTTTTATTGTTGCAACCATAGGTCCTAACGATGCAACACAGAATAAATACAATAGAGTAAAGTAAGAAAGGTTTTTGATACAAAGTGGTCAAAACTATGGTGAGGAATGGGAAATAAAATTCTGAATTTAAATGGCAACAAAACAAAAGTGGCAAGCTGATTAACTAACAGTTGGAAACGACACCCCTGCAAGAAGATAATGAAACTGTTTGAAATCAGAACTGTTCGTTGCATTTACCATCAAGAATGTCGTCATAATCTCTTTTATAAATGGGGCGGTGGAGGAGGTAGTGAATAATGTTCTCCACTTGATTGGCACCACAAGGACAAAGAGGATCTTCAAGACAGAGGGTGCTCACCAAAATTCCTGTTCAAGATCTGCTGAACTGAAGTCATGGTCTGCAAGTCATTCCCAACTTATGACCACAACTGTATCCCAAATTTCTGTTGCTAAGCAAAGTAGTTGTTAAGTGAATTTTTTTTGGCCATGGTTGCTAAGCAAATTGTTCCAAATTAAATGAATCACACAGTCCTTTAGTGATTCAGGGTTCCCCCATTGACTTTGCTTGTCGGAAGCTTGCAAATAGCAATTACAAGAAGGTTACAACCATTGTAAATATATGCCAGCTGCCCAAATGCTGTGATTGGTTGTAAGTGCGAGGAATGATCATCGGTCACTTTTTCAGTGCTATTGTAACTTTGAATGGTCACTAAATGATTGGTTATAAGTTGAGGACTACCTGTAGGGCACTGGTAATATTAACCAGTTACTGGGAGAGGTTTCCACGATTGTATTAGCACCCTTATATGACATCCCTTTTAAACAATAAATAAATTCTGGTAGTTTTTCTATTCCAAAAGCTGAGTTTCCCAAAACAGAGAACAGAGAACAAATATTCACTTTTTACTTGAGTGTTTTTTTTAAAAAAAACCTCTTTAATAATTTCTGCTTAAAAGTAACCCAGGGATCCTACCTTAAACCAGCCTTTCTATTCCACAAAGACTAGATTAGGCATTCATGTTAATGTAAGGTTATCTGTTTATCATTCACTAAACTTTCTTCTTGCGGAGAAAGTCAGCCACTGCCTGGAGCTCCCACACCTGAAGTCACCTCCCACCCACCTGGAGTTACCATGGAGTTTCTTGACGTTGCCAGGAGAGCTGAAGACTCTATGGTGATGCCGTGGCAACAGATTAGCACTGTTCCTTGGGGAGCTGAGAAGCCCCTGGAGAAGAGTTGTTTGCAAAAGCTTCTAAATGGCAGGACATCTTTATCCCTGCTTAAAAGATGAGAGGTTTTGGGGGGAGCAGGAAAGATGGGATGGAATAAGGTACAGAAAAGAATGAGGGACAGAACTTTTGCCATGTACCCCAAGTCTAAATCATACGCATGAGATTTTATGCAGCTACATAAAATTAAATAATTAAAGTTACATGCGTGAGCTTGAGTTACATGTATGAGTCAACAATCAGTGCAGTACTGCGGGCTCCTGCTGCTGCCTGCCGGCTGCTGCCTGCAATTTGGCAGTTCGATTCTCACCAGGCTCAAGGTTGACTCAGCCTTCCATCCTTCCGGGGTGGGTAAAATGAGGACCCAGATTGTTGGGGGCAATAGGCTGACTCTGTAAACCGCTTAGAGAGGGCTGTAAAAGCACTGTGAAGCAGTATTTAAGTGCTATTGCTATTGCTATGAGATGGGCAGCTATGAATAAAAATAATTGAAAGGGGGAAAAAAAGGAACCTGATTAGGAGAATTTTTTTAAAAAATCCTTTTTTCTGTTTCCCCCCCCCCCCCAGTTGATGTTGGTTAACCAAGTTTTATTCTTCTGAACTTCATTTCTCTCCCCCACTTTCTCTGAATTTTTCCGTTTTGAGGGTCCTCCCCAAACGTCCTCCCCAAGTTTTCACGTATAGGTAGTCCTCAACATTTGCAGTAGCACAATTGTCCCTAGAATTTCTGTCATTGAGCGGGGAGGTTGTTAAGTAAGACACGCCACGTTTTAGGAACCAAATTTTGACCTCCTGATCATGGGGGATGCTGCCTCGGGTTGTAAATGCGAGGACCGGTTGTCAGGTACTTTTTTTTCAGTGCCATTGTGACTTTTTAAATTATTGGGGTGTTTTAATCTGTCTGGGCCAAAATGATTTAATTTGATTTTATCTGGTTTTTAAATTTTTTGTATCTATGTATTTTATTGTTTGGCTGTTCACCGCCCTGAGTCCTTCGGGAGTAGGGCGGTATACAAATCAAATAAACTAAACTAAAACTAAACTTCAAATGGCCGGTAAATGAATGCTTGTAAGTTAAAGGACTGCCTGTATTATTCTATACCTTAAATACTCATCTTCATCACTTTCTCTCTCCTATTTTTTCTCTTCCCCAGCTCCAGCTGGCACCGTGTAGACACCTTCCTGAAGATGTCCTGCTCCCGAGTGGCTGGCGATGAAACCGCACCCGGGACCTTTCTCCGGAGACCTCGGCACTGACTGCCCGGGTGGGGGAGGGGCTCTCCTGTCTAACCTCAAGGAGGGAGGGGGCACTTTTATAACCAGTTAGCTCTTGCGCTTCCATTGCATGATGGGAGCAGGCCACCTGGCTGGGGTTGGGGCACGGCACAGGCCACGGGGTGATGCAGCCCATCTGCCAGTCAGTGTCAGCTGACCCCCGACTCTACTGGGGGCTGGTCCTTATAATTCCCCCTCCCTCTCCTACACAGGGTCCCATTAAAATGCAATAATGCTGCCTGCTGCTGCTGCTGCTGCTCTCTGGGAAAACAAATCGACAAAATGCTTCCTCGCCGCTGGGGATAATATAACCCTCCATTGCTGTTGCTGCTGCTGCTGCTGCTGCTGCTGCTGCTTTGCTGTCTGAGCCTCTTGCTGTGCTGTGAACGCCATTAGCCACAAAAGTGAGGTGGCATAGTCCAAAGAGCCCCACCCCCTTGCCTTGTGGGAAACTAGCCCTTTCTTGGGAGTGGGGGGGGGGGCACTGTAACGGATTCCATCCCTTCTAATGGATCGGACTCCTAGAACTAGGATATAATATTACTGCCGACCACTAGAGGGCGGCCAAGCGAAGAGTTTTTCTATAGCTTGTTGCTGCCATCTAGTGGTACAGTAGGGGTTTGCAGGCCTGATCTAGGACTGTAGTCGGAGTGATGAACAAGCAAGCTAGGGAAGAATTCTTAGAAAGGGAAGGGTTGCTTTCTTGTCATATGGTCCTCTTCTGCCAAGGGACGCTGACCCCAGCTTCTCCATGCAGTACCATCCACATCTCCATGTCGCATTCACACATGGAGAAAAATTTGACCAATCAATAAAAATCATGGTGGTTTTTTTTTTAAAACAAATCTCTTGACTCGGTGATTTATTTATTTTGACTCTGAAGAGTTCACTATTCCTTACATCCCATCTCCAGACTCTTCGGGGGGACGGTGAAGAAACTATGTTTGGTCCTTCCTAGCTTCCCTCATCTTATTTGTGGTGGATGGGCAGGGGTGAAATGCTACTGGTTTGGACTGGTTCGCCCGAACCGGTAGTAAAAAAAAATGCTACCGGTTTGGATGAACCAGTATTTCCAACAATCAGCTGTGCCGCGTGATTTATATTAGCTAGAAAGCAGGATATCCTCCTTTCTAGGGAATCTAAATCGCGTGGCACAGCTGTTTTCTCCCCTTCTGTTCTACTTACCTTAGAAAACGCTTCTTAATCCTCCTTTTTCAGCGCTGTGTGGTAGCACCTGTGGTGTGCACGCACACGAAGCGCGTGCACCACGAATGCGCACGCACACCGAAATGGTAGCGAAGTGAACCAGTAGCAGCCTTCGGAGCATTTCACCACTGTGGCTGGGTCTTAAGGTCATAATACTGCTAACATTTAGATATTTGCAAGCCTGATTTTTATGGGAGGGAAGACGTGAAGTGATGTCGCTCATACTACTGTTGTGCGGAGAAATTGGAGCTCTTAAAAGGCAGAGACCTTTTTCAGATATTAGAAAATTTCCTCTTTCTGATAGATTCCTCCCTGTATGGAAAGCACAGCCAACATTGTGGCTGTAAAATTATGGACAGTTAGCATTTTTTGTTACTCGCCAAAGCGTCTACTACCTGTTTGGGCAAATACCCCCTCCCCCCCAACCCTACCACTTCCAAAAGTAGCCATGAATACTGATTTATTGAGAATATTTTTTCTAACATTTAGCTATAAAAAGGCTGAACAAATGTCACATAAATAAAATCAAAATACAGCGCTTCAACACTTCGTAAAATGGTGATGGCATGCTTCAAATAGCACATCACATTATAAACTCGAATCTAATGTGCTGTGAAAAACAACTGTGTCCTTTCTTCATTCAGCTTGTCTTTTTTTATTTTCCCTTCCTGCATTTGCCTGGTTTTTATTTGTGCCCCAATCGCACTATGGGAAATAAAGAACAAGGAATGGGTAATATACAGTCAATTGTGTGTGTAATTTTCAGTGACGATAAAAGGGGGGGGAAATGAAAGTCCCCAATAATGTGTGTCATATTTCTCAACCAGACTGTTTGTTTTTCTGAAAAATATATTGCAATACAATAATAGTGTTTTGTCCTTATAGTACCTTCAGAGAGAGGGGAGGGTCATGATTTATTTATATATTGGATTCTTATCCCCACTTTATTACTGTATAAGTAACTTAAGACGACCAATATACATAATACTGCTTCCTCCTATTTTCCCCACAACAATCCTGTGAGATGGATTGGTCTGAGAGAGTAACTGGCTAAAACTAACCTAGCTGGCTTTCGCTCCTAAGGCAGAACTAGAAGTCAACGTCACCTGGTGATTGGCCCAAGGTCACCCAATCAGCTTTTCTGCCTGAGGCGGGACTAGAACTCATAATCTGCTGGTTTCTAGGCATCTTAACCAGGGGTGAAATCCAGCAGGTTCTGACAAGTTCTGGAGAACCGGTAGCGGAAATTTTGAGTAGTTCGGAGTACGGGCAAATACAACCTCTGGCTAGTCCCAGAGTGGGGTGGGAATGGAGATTTTGCAGTATCTTTCCCCTGGAGTGGGGTGGGAATGGAGATTTTGCAGTATCCTTCCCCTGCCCCGCCCACCAAGCCAGGCCCATAGAACCAGTAGTAAAAAAAATTGAATTTCACCACTGATTTTAACCACCATGCCTTACTTGCTCTACAGGTTGGTGCCATGCCATCTTGCATGGAAGGGGTCAGGTCAAGGTTTGAAATGGAGAATTTGGCTTTGTTTTAAAAGAATGTGTTTCTGTTTTAAAAATGGAAGGAAACTACCTCCAAATCAGGGGTGGGCTGCTGGGGGTTCACAAGGGTTCGGGAGAACTTCTAGCTAAGATTCTGTGCAGTTTGGAGAATCCCTAAATCCCACTCCTGACTGGCCCCACCCATCCCAGGAGTTCCCACATGGCCCGCTTTGGATGCAGGTAAGTGCAGGAGGTGCGGGGAGGCTCGGGGAGGGTGAAAAACGGGCTACCGGAAGTTCAGGAAGAGGGCCAGAGGGCCTTTGGAGCCTGGGGAGGCCGTTTTCACCCTCCCGGAGGCTCAAGGAAAACCTCCGGAGCCCCGGGAGGGCAAAAATGCCCCCCCTCCTGCCGTGGTGCAGGAGGCCGACTAGGCCACGCCCACCATGGCCACGCCCACCCAGCAACCAGGCAGAGAACCCCTTGCTAAAATTTTCGAAGCCCACCCCTGCTCCAAATCATACTACAGCTTTATGAAGGAGATCGGCCAGACATCCGGTATAATAAATAAAACCTAATCAAATACAATAGGGAAACATTCAGAAAACCTTTAATTTAAAATTTAAAAATGAAGTCTTCACACTGATGCACATTGAAGTCTACTTCTTGATTTGGACATCGATGACATGGATTTCAAAGAATTACTTAAGGCAAATCTAAGGCTTTTCACGTCCAGTTTTCTTTCTTTCCTTGCTATGTATCTTTTCGTGTTAAATGGTACCCAATAGATTATTAAAGTACGAAATCATTTAGCTTAAGTTAGTACTTAGGCTTCCTTGTTCCTTCTTCCATCCTTTTTTCTTTCTGTTTGTATTATGCCTTTTGGATTTTAAACTTTTAAATAAGGATTATCTCACTAACTCATTGTGGAATATAAACCTTTGGGAATAAGGTGCTCAGAATAAATTAACTAACCTTCCTCAAGCAGGTGCCCTTCAGGTGTATAGAACTTCAAATCTTGTAACACCTGAAGTAGGACCAGTGAGAATATCAGCACAACACATCTGCCAGATTAAAGAAAGCTGCTGAATTTAGTGAAATAGCCATTAGAACTGGATATAGTGAAGGGAGGCTGAGGAATCCATAAATCCTTGTCACTCAGAACTTAATGCTTCTATATTTGGTGAATAGTTTGGTGAGATATTATTCCAAACTATTTTTTACTGATATAATGCCAGCCTGCCGACTTTACTCCTTGCTCACCAGAATGTGGACTTCCAAGCTGGGTTGCTATTTGGCCACCTGACTAAAATGTTTAAAAGTAGAAAGAAAAGCCTGGAATTCCACTTCCCATGATGCCAGTTGTCCTGCACTGGGTTGGAAGTATTTTGAGGCTCATGCAAAGTGTAGGACAGTGCTGGGAGAATTGTGGTGCCAGACTGCCCCTTCCCCATGGGTCTTTTCAGACCCCATTGCTCTGTTCCCCGCCTTCCCAGTGTCCGAGGCTGCTGCCATCCATTAAGGCAGTTTTCTGCCCCAGCTTCGGATTCCCAGAGAATGTGACACACACCAAGCTTCGCAAACACTGTTTAATTCCAAACAAACCCCTTTCAAGAATGCAGGCTTCCCATGCAAAGGGTCCTTATCAAAGTTATTAAGAACAAAGTCCGACAAAGGTTGGCAACCAGCCCAGAAAACGAGATAGGAGAAGTCGCTCGGTCTCCAAGATACTCTGTAGTAATGAGACGTTTCTAGCCAGAAAGCACTAGTTGTGTGCAACTTAAATAGGCTAAGGGAGCAGCCAATTATCCTCAAGCCCTACTCTCGAGTAGACCTCCTCCTCCTGAATAGCCACTCCTGCCTTTTGGCAGCCCTGCGTGCTCGAGCATTGAGGAGAGGCTCCTCCACTTCGCTCTCTCCACTTGAAGGAGCCTCTGGAGGTTCTGAAGGTCCTGGCTGAGTCTCTGCCTCTGGCATCACATCCTCTTCGGCCTCAGCGCTGTCCGACGCGAGCGCCGGCTGCTCAGGCTGCTGGCGCGACACCACACCAGCTTTGTCGTCGTCGGGATCAGTCACGATCCATGCAGGCCGCTGGCGGGCCACAACAGGCAGTGGCCCATACCTCAGTGAGGGTACTGCCTGGCATTCAGTTGTCCTGCACTGTGAATCAGCCAGGATTAAGTCTCCCTGGTTGAATCGGCCATGATCATACGGCCGAGGGAGGATAGGGGACCTGTGGCAGGGACGGAATGCTGGCAGAGGGTCAGCTGAGAATGAATGCCCAAGCTAGGTTGGCTGCATTTGGGATGGGGGTTGAAGTGGGTGCGAAAATGTTGGCATGATCAATTGTCCCATTCCTGACATTTACTTGCAGGTTGAAAGATCAGCAGGGGGCGCAGTGGCACAACAAAATGTGTGAAGTGTCTTGTGCAGAGAAATGGATGAGAGCGCCTATTAAACCATCCTTTCTAGGCGAGGAAAGCATTTAGCCTCATAATCCATTACTGTGCCGCCAACGGTTATTGTACTGATAGCTATAAATAGACATGTTTTTGCTATTCACAGATACACCAGGAAGTTGGAGGGACTGGAGGCATTTTTGTGTGTGCTGTTTTGTTTTAAAATGATGGATTTAAAAGCATCTTGTTTTCCACTCCTGTTTTTTGTACCAAACAATCTGATTAAGTGTTTGGAAGATCTCGGGACATGCAGTCTGTCTAAGCAATTGTTGATTCATTCTAGACTTGCTGCTGTAGAAGCATTTTTGATTATTTGCTGATAGCTGTGCCCTATGGGATATCTGATACCACCAGCAGTTCTGGGACAGATTCAAAAACATTGTCCCGCCTGGACTACTGCAATGCTCTCTACATGGGGCTCCCCTTGAGGAGCACCCGGAGGCTCCAACTGGCGCAGAGTGCGGCCGCATGGGTGGTGATGGGAGCGACATGGCGCTCCTCTCCTGCGCGAGCTGCACTGGCTCCTGGTGGTCTTCCGGGTGCGCTTCAAGGTTTTGGTAACCACCTTTAGAGTGCTCCATGGCTTAGGGCCTGGTTATTTATGGGACCACCTGCTGCCACAAATAGCCTCCCACCGGCCGGTACGCTCTCACAGAGAGGGACTCCTCCGGGTGCCGTCGGCCAAACAATGTCGGCTGGCGGCCCCCAGGGGGAGAGCCTTCTCTGTGGGGGCACCTACTATCTGGAACGAGCTCCCCCCAGAGATACGGAGGATCCCGGATCTACGCACCTTCCGCCGCGCTCTTAAAACCTTTTTATTTCACCAGGCTGGTCTGGCCTAACCTTTCCCATTCTTTTTTAATGTAAATTTTAATGTAAATTTTAATTCGTTCTTAACCTGGGGTTTTAAATTTGTCTCGGGCAAAATTGATTTAATTCGATTTTACTTCTGTTCTTAATTTTTGTACTTTACGTGTTTTATTCTGTGCCTGTTCACCGCCCTGAGTCCTTCGAGAGTAGGGCAGTATACAAATTAAATAAAATGAAATGAAAATGAAAATGAAAAAATTGTCACCCATAACACACAAGCAATTAATGACAGGTGTTGCCATGTTGCAGTGGCCACTAACCATGAGATGGTTTCAAAGGACTCTTAAAAAAAATACTGTATTAGTGGCCAAAAGTCATGGTATTTAAATGCAAACTAGGTCTGCAGGAGATAAATAACCTCTCATTATTTTTTTCATATTTAAAAAAAAATTGCTCAGTGGTCCTGCTTTCTTTACCTCTTGTTTTTACCCACTTTCAGTGCATAGTCTTCTCATTCTGTGTGATTGATCCCATGTAAGTTGTGCACCCTTAAGATAGCCAATACTTGTTCAGGGGGATCCCCATGCACCACCATAACTTTTAAATAAGCCATATAATTCTATCCTCAAATGGATCACATATAATTCTATCCTCAAATGGGTGATTGGTGGTTCTGAGCCTTATCATACCTTAGCAGAATGGACAACAAACAGAACCATATTATCTAACTAACTCAGATATTTCTTTCACAAAAGCCATTTCTTAGGACAAAAATAAAATTTGGGGCCCTTGTTTGAGCTGGTAGGAAAGAAAACACAATATTGGTTTGCCATAGCAAGACTCCATTTCTAAGTTCAGCCAGAATCAAAGTGAACAGTGTCCAATAATTTGGGGATGAAAGGAAGAAAGAAAAGACTCCAGCAACTACCTTTCCATATCCACAGAAGAAAAAACAGTATCAAACACAAAAAAGCAAATTGGGATCTGCTTTTTTTTTTTGTCATGTCATCTAAAATCTACCCGAGGCAGTTCCTTCACTTTGCCTAATGGTAAGGCCAGCCTGATCTGGTTTTCACAAAACATTTGCAAATAGGATATGCAAAAATACATGCACCGTCTGTTTCAGGTTGAAGGCCACACCAGCCAGGACGAGGGCATTGGTGATTTCCTAAGACAAAACTAAACTCCATTAAATATATAAATATATTTATATATAATATAATATATAAATAAATATAAATATATAAATTATATTCATTAATATAAATTAATGAAATATAGTTCTGATCATTATTTCCCGTGAATAGCTCTGGGGCCAGAATTTGGATGCCCTTGATTAAAATGTCTTAAAGCTCTCCTCTGGTGAGTCTGGACCCCACCTGCCTTGAAACACTACACCTGTGAATTGGGCCTTGCAGCATTACACTTTCCGTCTTCTTTCCAACAAAGCTTTCCATACCATTTTGGAAAAAGTTAAGAATTGGTGTTATAACTGTCTTGAAGACATAGTTTTCTCTGTGTGCTTCAGTGATTGATCAAGTGACTTGTCTGATTATTTTGTCACTGCCGTCGGGGTGGAGTTTTAACTTGTAGATTTTTAATTCTAGATTTTTAACGTTATACCCTGCCCAGTGGTGGGATTCAAATAATTTAACAACCGGTTCTCTGCCCTAATGATTTCTTCCAACAACCAGTTCACCAAACTGCTCAGAAAGTTAACAACCGGTTCTCCCGAAGTGGTGCGAACCGGCTGAATCCCCCCACTGACCCTACCCCAAGTCACTGCATGTGAGTTGGGAGGCTGTATAAATTTGTTAAGTACCACGTGGTTGTTCTGATCATTAGTTTAGTTGGTTCAGTTTGCCCTGCCAACCTGCTCATTGAAAAGAGATTTCTCAGTGTTCTTTCTCTGCAACACAGTGCCCAACATTTGTAGCCATCAATGTTGGGGAAGAACCAGGCCACTTTTCTGCCACTCGATCAGCCTTGCAGAGAAAGAGTGAAGAAAAACCAGGTTGCCTTTGTTCTCCTCTGATGAACAGCCTGAGATTGGGTTACTGTGAATTGTCCTGAACAGAGAACGCTTGTATTTCCGGCCAATGCACTGGACCCTTCTGAAAGGCACATACTGTACATGTATGCTGCTGGTCTTTGTATATACATACCCCACACACTTAGAAATGTTGGAGCACGTGTCTTGTGACTCACACACCCACTCTCCGGGGCCAGGAAGTGGCAAGAAGAGGAAATGATTGGTGCGGCCTTTCGTTCCCTTCCAGATGCTCGACATGCCACACTCCAAGAGCTGTGAAGCAGCCGCCATGAAGGTGAGTGACCCCTATTCCCAGTTTTCTTTCTAACAATAACTACCAGTCTCCGTCTTTCGGTTTCCTGCCTCTGGAACAATGTGTTAGCTGGGAAATTCCTTGCTGGAAGTTAACTCTTTGGGTTGAAGAACCTGACTCTGGGTAAAAGAGGTGGAGGGATAGTGGCAGTGAATGAAAACCACATGTTCCACGGAGAAAGGCATGGGAAGAGATGGAAAATCAGCGGCAAGCAGAAAAGCAGGGTTGTAAACTAGAAGGCAGACAGAAAAGCATAGAGAGATGCGTTTCCCCCCACTTTTTATGTTAGCCCTGAAATGCCTTTTCACCATCCTCGGTTTGCTCGCAGGAAGTTCTTTCATACAAGAGACGAGAACTTTGTGTGATAGTTAATGATGGGTGGAGAGAGCGTAATGGTTCAGCCGTAACGGCAGATTCCAAAACTTTAGGCTTCAGAGTTAGAGAAGTTTAGAACTTTAGCACTGCTGCTGTGTGTATTTGTGTGTGTATTTGTGTGTGTATTTGTGTATACACAATCGAGAAAGCAAATAGGAGCAGGGAAAAGTCATTTGCCTTCTCAGTTACAAAGCTAAAAGCCAGGAAGGGGATAGTTAATTTCAGGGATCTGTAGGCTACAGTAGATTGGCAGGAATCCCGTAGGAGAGGGTTAGCAAATCCACCCAGCGTTATGATGCAGAAGTGAGAGGCCACACTAGGTTTCTGTCAACCCCAACGGTCTTTTGTGACGAGGACTTTGGCTGGCTGACAACTCCAAACGGCCTTTGCAGATAGCAGCACTATGGCACGCACATTTTTAGGAGTTTTTCTCCAACAAACTGCAATATTCTCAGCTGTCTCAGATCCTCAGAAAGAAGGATCTGTTCCGCTGGGTGGAAATATCAGGATTTTTCCAGCTCGGGAGGCTTGGCTCTACATGGAACTGTGAACTTCGTCAGAGCTTTGGAACAAACCAGAAATGCCCGTTACATTGTGAAGCGGTCACTTAAAACAGAACAACGCAACATGTAGGGTAGGAATTTTGTGAGTGTGTGAGTATAAGTGTATAAATGTGTCCTCCAAACCTGTTCTATTACTTGCTTTTCAAATGTCAGATTTATGTGATCAGGAATTAGGAAGTTTTGTTTGTCTTAGCGCACTGCAACACAGTATTAAAATAGGAGGGAGGAAATATTTGAATTATCTATGGTATATTCTGACGGGAAAATTTTCTCTCATCCACGTGAGTCTATTTATTTATTGCTTTCGGTGAACTTCTAGATTAAGATGTTTTTGTTAAACCACTTTCAAGGTTTTTTTAAATTTTTTCATTGATGAGTGCCACGTTGGTGAGCATTCAGAAACAGTTAGAAAAGCAATTGCCACTTTAAGTTTTTTTATTTGTCGGCTTAAAGGATGAATTTGAGTTTTGAAAAGACTGCTATTTAAATAGATAAGTTGAGAATTAGATTCTGCTGGTTCATTACAGAAATGATAAATACACAATCCAATTTTTGATTTCAGTTATTCTTCATATTGGAATTAGTAAATGTGGACAGAGAAAATAGGTTGATTGCATATTGTTTAATCCAAGATAATTTTAAAAATTACTGGTACGTTAATGGAATATGGGCTCATTCTGAAAATCTGGGAAACTTTCATAATGAAAAAAAACAAAAATCTGTAACTTGCTTTAAACACAGAAATATCTGCAGATGAGGAACAAGACAGTATTTTTCCACCACTCTAAAACCAATTAACATCCTGCCTCTCAGTATCTGCTATTCTGAATTTGGACAAACTAAAATGTATGACTCCCATAAATTATCTCTAGTGAATCCTGTACTAAGGGAATTGCCTACTCTGTGGTGTAGGTGGGATCTGCACTTGGTTTATAACTTTAACATGTCCCATGTTGATTTTGATGATAAATATTTCTGGGTTGATTATGTTGTGATTCAGGGGTGGAATCATGGGACAGAGTTAGAAAATACATCACAGTTGATTCATAATTCTGTTTTTTCTTCCAGTTTATTTTTTTTGTCCTACTTGCCCTTGCACATTTCACAGCTCCTGTGGTTGCCCAAGGTAAGATACTACCTTTTTTTCGACATGGGTCTTGACATGTATGTCCCCTCATCTCCACAGTAGTAACAAGCAATGGGTTTGTTCATTTATTTTACTCAACAGTGAGATGAGCGGCATATAAATTTAATAAATAATGTTTTCCATGACTGTCAATCTTTCATGCATGGGAATCTTTCAGGGTTTCAGGAAAACCTAGCAACATAGAGCTTAGAACCTGAGAGGAGGATCACCTGGGAGATCCAAAGATCAGTTATTAATACTTTCTAAAGCCATTTTGTCTGCACCCTGGCAGGACTGACAAGATATGAAGCAGAGTATGGCTCTCCCATCCCCCACAATGTAAGAAAAAGATCCCATATAATATATTTTTCAAGAGTTCCCCACCATTCAGTCAGAGCTGAAGAAGCTTCTTAGATGAGAAGCAAAACGTCTTCAGAGAAAAACCAGAAAGTCCAGTTGCCTCTTGAAAAAGCACCTTTGGGACAACCATGACCTGGATGACTGAGAATCTCCATAAGCATCCCATAATATAATTTTGCATCTCTTATTTGGAGTGTTTGCTTACTAGCCTATTAACTAACATATGCGCTGTCTCCGACGAATTCTTGGCATCACCTGGCAGGACAAAGTTCCAAACAGCGCAGTCTTGGAACGTGCTGGAATTTCTAGCATGTATACACTATTGAAACAGTGACGTCTACGCTGGCTGGGGCATGTCATGAGAATGGCTGATGGTCGGATTCTGAAAGATCTCCTGTATGGAGAACTAGTGCAGGGAAAGCAGAGGGAGACCACAGCTGCGATATAAGGATATCTGCAAGAGGGACCTAAAGGCCCTGGGAATGGACATTAACAACTGGGAAACCTTGACCTCCGATCGTTCAGCTTGGAGGCTAAAGACGCAGCATGGCCTTCTCCAATTCGAAGAGACACTTGTTTGGCAGGCTGAGGCAAAGAGGCAGTCCCGGGACCAGCGAAATCTGGGGGCTGGGCAGGGAACAGAATGTATCTGCCCTCAGTGTGGAAGGGATGGCCACTCTCGAATTGGCCTTTTTAGTCACACCAGATGCTGTTTTAGGACCTCTTTCCAGAGCACGATACCATAGTCTCTTGACTATGGTATCGTGAAGGATGCCATTGAAGCTTACTAGCCTTATGACAACAATTCAGTCCATATCCGTTCAGCTGTCTTATCCATATCAGAGATTCTAAAATATATTTTTTATTTAATTGTAGTACTGGGTTTTTTTGTTGTGCTTTTCTGAAATTCATAGAGAAACGCTTACCTGGAAGTTACCCACTGATTTATCCTTGTTCTTAGTCAATGTAGTTTGCAACCAGCATGGGAAATTTTTGATGAAGGTGTATATAATTTATAAAGATGCATCCAGATAAATCAAGATGGGGAGAGGAACAAGAAAGAAAACTATGCAGGGACACCTCCTGTTTTCCTTTTTTCTTTAACGCCCACAAGAGGAGGGAAGGAAGACATTTGGAGAATTGAGATTAAAAATATTGTGATTAATTTTACCCTTAAGATGAAAATTAATTTTCTTTAAATAAGCCAAAACATATGCTGGCATTTTCCACATTTCTTTTTTGAAAAGAACCTGTAGTGACAATTTCACATTTTTTTTTCCTGCGTGCGTTGCAAAGCCAAGAACCAGATTGTCTTTTAAAAAAAATATTTTTAAATATTTGCAAAGTGCTGGCAGAGAAAGAAAGGCGAGGAAATGTACCCAGCTGGGATCCTAAACTTACTACAAAGGAGAAGAAGGAGATGAAGGGAGTTTGGGACATGTTATGGAGGAAGGATGACTATCCTGGATCAAATAATTGTACAGGTAGTCCTTGACTTAGGACCGAAATTGAGTCCAAAATTTCTGTTACTAAGCAAGGTACTACGTTTGACCCATTTTGCAACCTTTCTTGCCACAGTTGTTAAGTGAATCACTGCAGATGTTAAGTTAGTAACATGGTTGTTAACTGAATCTGGCTTCCCCATTGACTTTGCTTGTCAAAAAGTCGCACAAGGGGATCACGTGACCCTGGGACACTGCAACAGTCATAAATATGAGTCAGGTGTTAAGCGTCTGAATTTTGATCACGTGACCATGGGCCGGGGGGGGGGGACCACGGGATTGCTGCAATGGTCGGGTGAAAAATGATCAGAAGTCAGTTTGTTCAGTGCTTTTGTAACTTTGAACAGCACTAAATGAATATTTATTTCTTTATTATTTATTAGTTAGACTTCTATACCGCTTCATAGTGCTTTACAGCCCTCTCTAAGCGGTTTACAAAATTAGCATATAGCATATTGCATAATAGCATATTGCATTAGCATTAGCATATTGCCCCCAACAATCTGGGTCCTCATTTTACCCACCTCGGAAGGCTGAGTCAACCTTGAGCCAGTGAGATTTGATCTGCTGATCTGCTGAACTAGCAGTCAGCTGAAGTAGCTGCAGTACTGCACTCTAACCACTGCGCCACTGCTCTTTTAATAGTTGTAAGTTGAGGACTGCCTATACTTTCTTCTACTTCTGGGGTTCAGGCCTGAATGCAATTATCTCTGTAGTGAAGTAGCTCATTCACGCACAAACAGGAGGCAACAGCAGCATTGTGGAAAATTACAGCTTCTGAAACCATTTTGGGAGAGGGGACCGAGCTTTGTGGGGGACCTCCCCAAAAGGACTGAACATGGCAGCAGAATGTTCACCTGGTAGCTGGGGTGGAAAACTGGGAACAACTAGTGGAATGTTATGTGGAATTATAATCCCTGCATTTTAATCTCACTTCAATCTCACTTGTTACTCCTCCTTTTCCAGATGTGGTCCAAATTTGAGACCTGCTACTCCACGTTGACCTCCAGCTTTGTTTATACATACTGATTTTCTGTTTGTAGTTTCCACTCCTTGGCTTTGGACTACAGCAAGAGTGTCCAACCTTGTCAACTTTAAGACTTGTGGATTTCAACTCCCAGAATTTCTAGGAGTTGAAGTCAACATGTCTGGAGTTGAAGTCTATATGTCTTAAAGTTGACAAGGTTGAGAAACGTTGCTTAAGGGTGTGGTAAGAATAAAATGGGAAGTTGCACCCTTCTGAGCAATTTGGAGAAAAGATGAAGATGTACACAAAAGAGTCAGACAGAAAAAGGATATTAAGCTGTCTCCATCTTGATTCAGTTTCAGGAAGTCCAACTTCGATAGTTCAGAAGGAAGAAGATGCCAAAGGATTTCAAACCACAACAGAATTTTTTTTGAGTACTGTTGGTGAGTCTCTTGCCAAAATAGTTAGCAATAGCCAATCGTATTCAACTAAGCTAGCATTTGTGTATTAATTAAGTATATTTCCCATCCCTAGATTGTTTTGCTTCCCTGAAGATGTATTTTGAGAAGAGAACTAATTGGTCGGACAAATTAGCTGATTTCCCTAGGATGCTGCTTTACTTCTTCAAAATCTTGCTAAAGTTAAATGAGCACATAGTTTTTGCCATATAATGGACTCTTGAGTACAGTTTGGAGTTATTATTTAGCCCAATGCTTAACACTTTTTTAATAGAATAGAATAGAATAGAATAGAATAGAATTCTTTATTGGCCAAGTGTGATTGGACACACAAGGAATTTGTCTTTGGTGCATATGCTATCAGTGTACATAAAAAGACAAGATACATTTGTCAAGAATCATAAGATACAACACTTAATGATACTCATAGGGTACAATAAGCAATCAAATCATACTAGGAAACAAAATCAATATGAATTGTAAGGACACAAACAACAAAGTTACAGTCATGCAGTCATAAGTGGGAGGAGATGGGTGATAGGAACGGTGAGAAGACTAATAGTAACAGTAATGCAGAGTTAGTGAATAGTTTGACAGTGTTGGGGGAATTATTTGTTTAGCAGAGTGATGGTGTTCGGGAAAAAACTGTTCTTGTGTCTAGTTGTTCTGGTGTGCAGTGCTCTATAGTGTCGTTTTGAGGGTAGGAGTTGAAACAGTTTATGTCCAAGATGTGAGGGGTCTGTAAATATTTTCACATCCTTCTTTTTGACTCGTGCAGTATACAGGTCCTCAAAGGAAGGCAGGTTGGTAGCCATTGTTTTTTCTGCAGTTCTAATTATCCTCTGAAGTCTTTGTCTGTCTTGTTGGGTTGCAGAACCGAACCAGACAGTTATAGAGGTGCCAAGGTTTTTTTACTTTTTTTAAATTTGATTTATATGCCACCCTTCTCCGGAGACTCAGGGTGGCTTACAATGCGTTAAGCAATAGCCTTCATACTTTTGTATATTTTATACAAAGTCAGCTTATTGCCCCCACAAACTGGGTCCTCATTTTACCTACCTTAGAAAGGATGGAAGGCTGAGTCAACCTTGAGCCTGGTGAGATTCGAACTTACAGTAATTGCAGACAGCTGGTGTTAATCACAATGCTTTTAGTCTGCTGAACCACCAGGCCCCTTTTTGAAAGCCAAGGGGTTAAGATTCTAGAGATGGAGAAATAATTTTAAACAGAAATGAATCTGATGTAAGGTGGTTCATTCTTTTTTTCTCCGTAGCATTTCTCTCCCCGTATTTCTGCTTACCAGATAGGTTTGTAACACAATTATTAAAGTCTCCAAACAATCTGAGTTGGTAAATGGATATACACATGGTCTTGTGGGATGGGGGAACTGTCTGGTTCTCGTTTATAGAGAGGACATATTTCACTTTATTATTTAATATAATACTTTCATAATTTAATGAAACACTTGGTGTTCTCTGAGTTTGGCTCTTTCCTGCAGATGTCATCATGATAGATAGAGAGACAGTTTAGTATAGTGGTTAAGGCATCAGACTAGAAACTGGGAAACTGTGAGTTCTAGGCCTACTTTAGGCATGTAGCTAGTTGGGTGACATGGGCCAATCCCTCCTTCTCCTCCCTAAGAAGCAAGCAATGGCAAATCAATTTCAGCAAACTCAATTTCCCCCATTAACTGCTGATGTTATCTAGCCTGGTAATAAAATTTCTGCAGGAAGAGGAAAAAAGTCTTAGAGAACACCATAAACTGAACATTTCAACCCAGAGCTATCATCTTTACTATTCAGTGTTTAAAATGATCGCTGAGTCACTTGTATTCATTAAAAAACCCTCCCTTTTTATAAACCTGTAATCTCTTAATTTAGCATAGAGTTGGGGCAATTGGATGGAGCTGACTTTTTTTTATTTATTTATTTATATGCCGCCCTTCTCCGGAGACTCAGGGCGGCTTACAAGGCGTTAAGCAATAGCCTTCATACTTTTCTATATTTTATACAAAGTCAGCTTATTGCCCCCACAAACTGGGTCCTCATTTTACCTACCTTAGAAAGGATGGAAGGCTGAGTCAACCTTGAGCCTGGTGAGATTTGAACTTGCAGTAATTGCAGGCAGCTGGTCTTAATAACAGTGCTAAGGTGGGCGGATGGGCTCAAGGAGACCCTAAGAAGATTCTTGGAAGAACTGTGGATTGTTGCCTGTTATAGGTTGATCTGATATTTGTCTATTGCCCCCACAAACCGGGTCCTCATTTTACCTACCAAAGGATGGAAGGCTGAGTCAACCTTGAGCCTGGTGAGAATTGAACTCGCAGTAATTGCAGGCAGCTGGAAGCTAAATACTACCTTTAACAGTAGCATTAGTCTGCTGCGCCACTCAGGCTCAAGGTTTAACCATCAGTTGAAAATGTAACCTTAGGATGGGAGAGAAATTCATCTATTTAATACATTTTTCCTTCTCCGTGCTTTGTTTTTCTATGACAGGGGTGTTAACAAGTGAAAATCACAATACAGAAAATCTAACCTTTCTGCAAGAGAATGTATCAACAAGTGGTATGTAATTGTGGACATTATTAGATGTTTAGTGCACATCGTTTATTTGTTCCTATGGGCAGTTGTTGTCATCCAAATAAACCAGTCAAAGAGAACAGTTTTGACTGATGTCCAAACCCAGCATGACACTTAAGCCATAATTTGTCAGCTGACATAAAAATGTATTTGAATGTTGGAATTATGGTTAAGGATTTCCTTTCTCTGCTTAATGCTTAGTTGAAGAATCTGTAGAGGTTGATTTTTTTTAAAAAAAACAAAAAATGCATCAAGTGGATAGGGAAAATCCACAAAGTAACAATTCTTTTTTAAGGGCACTCTTTTTTTGTCTTGTTATAGAAATGACAATACCAGCTGATGTGACAGTGGCTCTCAGCACAAGCATTGTGCAATTCAAGAAAACACTAGGTGAGATCACAACTGTGAGTCCAAAGAACACAAAGAATTTTGAAATAAATTCTGAAACACCCTGAAAATCAGACCAAAAACAATCCACAAAGCCTCTTTCACAGGGGAACAGAACTTTCAAGGATGTTTTTCTTGGCATAGTAAATATTTCCTCTGCCATTATCTTTTCCAGAAGATTCCACACCTCAACTACCATCTGTTGACCAAAGAAATAGAACAGGTATTTCTTTAATTTATTTATGAAAGATTTAAAGATTTCTAAACTGTTTGCCATGCTGGGCAAACTTTACCAAGATGACAGATTCTTACCAACATTAATGAATATCTGAGATAACATATTAACATCTACTGAATAATAAAATCTACAATCTTAAGTAAATGCTGAAAAATATGATTTTTAGTTCTGACATTTTCCCATCAATATGCTTTCCTCCTCTTTCCATAGCTGCCGAGATGAAAGAATATCTTGAGTTGTTCACTTATGGTGAGTTTCAAACTGGATTAAACAAAGGTGAAATCTTGAAGGGAGATTTCCAAACACCTGTGATCCTGTAAAAAAAAAAAAATTGGTTTGAGGGAGAAAATACAAATATAAAATTTATATGTTCCTATCAATGTGTGAAATTAAACATTTTATAAAATGTCTAGGAAATCTATAGAATGCTAAATATGGGACATCAAAGTATGAAAAACTTTATATTTGACACATTTCCTAGGCCCGTGATGGCGAACCTATGGCACGGGTGCCACAGGTGGCACACGGAGCCATATTGGTGGGCACGTGAGTGTTGCCCTACCTCAGTCCAGCACGCATGTGTGCGCTGAACAGCTGATTTTCAGGCCTTCCGGGCCTACCGGAAGTCGGGAAATAGGCTGTTTCTGGGCCTCCGGAGGGCTTCCGGGGGTTGGGGAAGGCTGTTTTTGCCCTCCCCAGACTTCTAGAAAGCCTCTGGAGCCTGGGGAGGGCAAAAAAATGGGCCTACCGGGCCATCACGTGCCAAAAGCGGGGGGAGAGCGGGGGGTCACGCATGCATGCATGGGGGGATGGGGCGCATTGAATAATAGGTGTGGGCACACGCGCATGCAATCCCTCCCACTCTCCCCGCTTTTGGCAAGCGATGGCAAAAAGGTTAGCCATCACTGTCCTAGGCATTCTTTGCGATGCCAAAAGGCAAACTGGCAACGTATAAAATACTCCCACTAAAATGCCATTCTAGTCTTTCTTGTTCCAACAAGTAGGCCAATATTGGTCTTTTTCTCTTCTTTCTTTCAGTAAAAAAAAGTCCTGTACTTTGTTTTGCATCTCTTCTTTCATGTTCATACGTTTTTTCAATAAATGATTTAGGTTAGGGTTAGAGTTAGGATTTTCATAACTCTTTTCATACTTTACTTATATAGTTCTTGTCGTTTAGCATAATGCCTAAGTCAGGGGTGGGTTCTAAATATTTTTACTACCGGTTCTGTGGGCGTGGCTTATTTTGTGGGTGTGGCTTAGAGGTCATGTGACTAGGTGGGCGTGGCTAGCTGGTCAGAGTCATTTCTGGAAGGTCCTCGCACTTACGACCAAGTCCTCGACTTACGACACGACTCATTTGTTTGCTTTTAACACTGATCAGCTGTAGGACGGCCCTTTGAAGCCCCGCGGCAAGAGTTTAAACAGGTTTTTTCCCTCTAGTCATCAGCTGGGACTCAGGAGGCAGCAATAGATTGGGGGTGGGACCAAATAAAAGGTAAGAATAACGTGGGTGGGTGGGAGGGCGGGGGGGGAGGGGAGAACCGGTTCGGTGACGTCATATCGAACCGGGAGGAACCCACCACTGGCCTAGGTACTATATACAATGCTGTTAGGAAATGATTTTACCTAACTTGGGTTGGCAATATATAAACCATCAATATAGCTTTAAGACTGCTGTATTGCATTATACTGTGTCCTGATTGGTTAGCTCTGTAGCCAATGTCCTTAAGAGGGAGCTAGAAACATGGTTTGTTTCTCTCTGATGCTCATTACAGCTCTTTGATGCTCTTTGCTGTTTGCTGTGTTTGCTACTGTTTGCAATTGTTTATGTGTATGACTACAACTACTGGTAAGAAGACATTGTTATTGGATTATCCCTGGACTATTGTTTTACTATCTGCTACTTTACCTGTGTATGACCTGGACTGTTTATTGGACTGTGCCTTATTACTATTTCCTGAAAGTAAGCACAACTCAGTGTATCTGTGTGTTGGCTGTGTTATTTCCTAACTATTCTCAATCGCTTTCATGTGCACACCCTTGCTACTCAAGGGTTGCTCTGCGAATTCCTCAACATAAGCCTAGGGAAAGTATATAGCATATTAAAAATAACATATTCCATACTTTGCCTAAATATGTCACCCATGCTATAGACTTTCTAGGCATTCTATATACTGTGCCACTTTTTCACACATTACTGGTAACATATACATGTGTTGGGATGAGGTACCTGAGGCCCTCCAAATATTGATGGCCAACAGAAAGAGATTCTGTCACTCGTTTGACAACATTGGAAGTTCTGTAATGCCCATCTGCCCAATGGTTATACATTTGGGCACATGGGCCCAATGCTGGATTGATACACTGGAAACCTAGTGGCTGCATCCACACAATATGTTAATCTTTGGTCAGTGGTTTTTTTTTTTAATTCATTTGAGGGTATTTTGGTAGCTTTGCATGTTGCGCAAATCCAATTTATTTGGTTTGTTCATGATTCAAAATATTAGCTAAAGTCAGGAAAAATGAATGATTTGGGAAGCAGGTTAGATGCAGTGCCTTCCATCAAACATCAATAGATGCTCTTGAAACTGTCGTCTCTTTTCAGTTCCAGATGTCCCAGACTCTTGACTTTTCTCCATTTGTCTTGCAGATTATTGGTCCTTGCGCAAGTGGGGTTTAGTAGCCGCTGCCATCCTTTTCATCTTGGGCATTCTCATTCTTACCTGTAAGCCTGAGAGACTGGAATGAATTTATGAATGGATGGATGAATGAATGAAGGAATGAATTGTATCTTATTAACTGAGGGTGGAAAGAGAACGATGGAATAAAAGAACAGAACCATGTTTCATGTCATCGCCTTACAACCCTAGTTTAGTTTTAACAATTATAGTTAACGTTAATCAGTTCATTACACTGGCTTTGCATTAGCTTTCTCAGCAATATTATCTGCAAAACTAAAAATGCTAGAATATAACATCGCACCATTAATATCACCATTTGAAATCAGAAGTCCTTCAGAAAAAAAGGCAATGTTTAAGTGGGAACACTTAACTTTGCTATCAATTTGTATGGCTGCCTATCCATTCCAAAGAAAATCTGGATGGTGCATTTGAAATCAAAAGAGTTACATATTGTTTAATGTTCAGGAAAGGCCTCTGGGAAGCACATCATTAGGACACTGCTTTCCACCATGATTCCAGGAACGATACTTGGTGATGGTGGGTTTAAAGAAGTTACATAGGCTGCCATTTTTTTTTTTTTTACCATAAGGCAAACTCTAGGGCAAAGTGAAGGTAGTTGGGAAGTTCTGGCATTCGTTTCGTTTCGTTTCGTTTTATTAGATTTATATACCGCCCTACTCCCGAAGGACTCAGAGCGGTGAACAGGCACAAAATAAAATACATAGATACAAAAGTTAAAAGACATAATTAAAACCAGATTAAATAATTTAGCCCGAGACAATTAAAAAATCCCAATAATTTAAAACAGATTAAAATTTCGATTTAAAAGAATTTTAAAACAGGGGAGAAAATTAGGCCAGGCCGGCTTGCTGGAATAGGAGAATCTTAAGAGCACGGCGGAAAGTGCGTAGATCCGGGATCCTCCGTATCTCTGGGGGGAGCTCGTTCCAGATAGTGGGTGCCCCCACAGAGAAGGCCCTCCCCCTGGGGGCCACCAGTCGACATTGTTTAGCTGACGGCACCTGGAGGAGCCCCTCTCTATGAGAGCGTACCGGCCGGTGGGAGGCTGCTTGTGGTAGTAGGTGGTCCCGTAAATAACCAGGTCCTAAGCCACGGAGCACTCTAAAGGTGGTAACCAAAACCTTGAAGCGCACCCAGAAGACCACCGGGAGCCAGTGCAGCTCACGCAGGAGAGGTGTCACATGGGAGCGCCATGTTGCTCCCATAACCACCCGCGTGGCCGTGGCCACATTCCAGATGTGCTCAACCACAATACAAGCACTTTAGTGTACTCAACCATTCGTGTAAGAAGCAGCTGACATGCCATCTCTTCCCATTCTGTTCTGATCTTTAGGAGAGAGCATTCCTCAAACATTTTGTTTGCTTCCTTTTATCTTCAGGTGGTAAACATGGGAAATCTCCACGATGCCGAGGGAAAAAGCGGACAAGGTAAGCCTACAACGGTGTTGCCCACTCTATCCTCTTATCTTTGTGCACTTGATCACATGAAAAGCGGAATGGGAGAATAATTTTGTGTGTTTGAGAAACAAGTCTGATTCTCGTGCGGGACCAACTCTGATCCTGATTTCTTATTTTTACAGAACATATGATGTGTCTCTGGCTTGAAACCTCTTTGCCTGAAGCCTCTGAAGACTGCACTGGGAATGCACAGGGGGCATCTTTTCACCTTCTGGTGAAAACGTGTTTGGTGTTCTCCCAAAACCATCTTCCTGCTATCTGACCTTTCCATTTGTGCTTATCATCCTGCAACATAAGTCCATTTTTATTGCCCTCTCCCTAAATTATCTTTTTGTTACATTAAACTAGTTCCTTGGCACAACCACAAGGCTTGGAAATTCATTGTTCCTTTCTACGCCTGCCTGAGGTCAGGGCAATGTGTATAGTGACTATTGTTCTCGGTTGCTTAGCAAAACTTGTCTATCCAAATTCTCTGCCAAGAAATCTCGAGTTCTGTTCTCTCAATAAATTTTTGGCGTGGTTTGTTGCTTCTACGTTTCCTGACATTGACTCTGTGCTGTTTTTGGCCTGATGTGGGTATAGGTTATATTTACATACCCTCGTTCTGAAAGAAGCTATGATAGCAAAGCTATTATCACCGGGATCTGGAAGTTGTCAAATTGGATGACAAGATAGAAAGATTCAGAAAAGAAGGCAGGAGATGGTTTTATTAAAAAAAAAATAGTTCTCTGGGTTAACATATATTAAACCATAATCTGGTCTATTTGACTTTGGTTCCTCATAATGGGTAAACACAGCCTTCGTAGTTTGTAATTCATCTTGAACAACCCCAGCTAATCTCTCTTCCCGTAATGTCAAGCTTATTGCATTACAGCCTTCAGGAGTAAAGTCAAATAACATAACTCTCATAATCAGTGACAAAGTGTTGCTCAATGATGCTGAAGGACCAAATAATTTACTGTATTTTTCGGAGTATAAGACGCAGCTTAGTTTTTGGGGAGGAAAATGGGTGGGTGGGGGGAATCTGCCTTCCAGGTATTCATCTGGCTAGCGTCCTTAGTCTGGTCAGCTTCAGCACATTAGTTTACTGTTTTTTATCCCCTCCTTGGAGATAAAAAAACAGCTTCTAAAGCACAACTGATCTTTGGAGAGAGAAGCAATGAGAAAAGCAGGCAAACCACAGAGATCGCTTCACTCGCTAGCACCTTGTTAGGGCTGAAAAAAAGCTTCACAGCTGAGAGCCGGAGAGAGCAGGCAAAGCACGATCGCTTCACTGAAAAAAAGCTTAGCCCGGAGATCGCTTCACTCCCAAGCACCTTGTTAGGGCTGAAAAATAACTTCGAAAAAGCTACATTCAGAGTATAAGATGCACCCAAATTTTCAGCCACTTTTAGGAGGGGAAAAAGTGTGTCTTATACTCCAAAAAATACGGTATACTGCACTAAAATGGAAAAGCTGCAACAAATAAAACAAACGCTATGTTTATGGTTGATGTGGTTTGTATTTACTGTTGTTTGCTGTTGACAGAATCCAGACCTTCTCTAGTCTAGCTTACATCTTTAAAATTTATTTTTGTTTCTACTCTAGCCTTTCCTCCAGCAGGCCTCCATCTCCTTCAGTTTATGTTCAAATCAACCCTGGTTTTCAGATAATGACTAACCCAAAGTCACCCAGTAAGATTTAGGAAATTTGTACTTGCCTCTCACAGTACTAGAGAGGCAGTTTGGTTTAATGGCTCAGGCATCAGACTAGAAACAGGAGACTGAGTTCTAGTCCCATCTTAGGCACAAAGCCATATGGGTGACTTCAGGCCAGTGTCTGTCTGTCTGTCTCTTACTCTCTCTCTCTCACACACACACAGAGGGGGCGAGAGTTCCAGTACTAATACTTTGTTAAAACTAATTTTTATTGTTAGGTGCATATATTTTATTTCATGTTGCTTTGAGGGTTAGTCTATCGAGTGGTAAGCACCATGACTGCTGTGCAAAACCTTTTCTAGATTATGGCTAGAGTTTGTACCCAGCTTCACTTTAAAAAAATTTAAAAAAACCCCAAAACTTCCCAAACTCAAGCAAATAAGAGCCTTGGTAGTACAGTGGTCTAAGGCACCCTGTTATTAAGCTGGTTATTAAGACCAGCTGCCTGCAATTACGGCAGGTTTGAATCTCGCCAGGCTCAAGGTTGACTCAGCCTTCCATCCTTTCTAAGGTAGGTAAATGGAGGACCCAGTTGTGGGGGCAATAAGCTGACTTTGTATAAATATATACAAAAGAATGAAGGCTATTGCTGAGCACATTGTAAGCCACCCTGAGTCTCCGGAGAAGGGCGGCATATAAATCAAATTAAAAAAAAAAAAAAAAAGTATCACCCTACAGACTGATCATACGTTGTAGGCCAGTGTTTTTCAACCTTGGCAACTTTAAGACCTGTGGACTTCAACTCCCAGAATTCTCCAGTTATCCATATTGAAGTCCACACATCTTAAAATTGCCAAGGCTGAAAAACATTAATGTAGGTCCTACAACTATCCTTAAAAAAATAAAAAGCTGAATAGCCGAAGCTCAACATTTTTCAACATTGTTGCCCCTGAACTGTCGAGATAAACTGAAGTTTGCTTTCCCCTCCCCTCTTTTTTTTTTGAGGTGGAAATTACAGAAGTGATCCTGGGGAATCATCTTAGGGGAGTTAACCGAAGCAACAGGGAATGAAAATTCTAGATGATTTTATATCTAATACGTACGCTATATGACTGTGCCTGTATTTTCTTGAATATTTTTAAAACATTTGTGCAAGGGTTGAACTGCAAATATCCATCCATCTCAAACACAAATTAAAACCAGCCCAAGCCTGCCCTCACATATATCTGAAGAAAAAATGTGCAGGAAAGTATAAACAGAACTTAAGACGACTTTTCAAAATGGAAAGTTCCCTGTTAAAAGCATGGGAACAACAACAACAACAACAAAAATGTAAAACCATAGTTATGAGAAGAAAAGACCTTGGAAG